>NW_020958789.1:8064-11482 GCF_003031625.1 Empidonax traillii | reverse complement strand
CACTGGGGTGGGCAAGGGGGGGGACATCGCGGGGGACACTTTGTGGCACGGCGGGACCGCGATGAGCCCCCCAACCCCCTCCCCGGAGCACGCGGACCCCCGCCCACCCCACCTCCCTCTCCAGCCTCCGGCACCCCCCCCGGGGTGTCGCAGGGACCCTCCGTGGGGAGATGTCCGCGCGTGGGGTGGGGGAGAGGAAACTGCCAACCTATTTCACCACTGCCAAAGGGACACGGAGCGGGGGGGACACAGCGCGGTGTCCCCCCGACCTGGGGGGGTGAAGAAGGGACCGTTCATCGCCGGTGCAGAGCCACGGGAAATGCCCCCTCCCCTTCCCCTCCCCACCCTCCCCTCCCCTCCCCTCCCCTCCCCTCGCTGTTCCCGTGTAGCCCGTGCACGGAAATGGGGGGGGGGTCTCACCGCCTGCGTGTCCAGCACCCACTGCCACGGGGACCCCCGCCCAGACCCCCCCGCGCCCCCCCCCACTGTAAAAACAGCAAATAAATGTTGGTGAGATCGCGGGGGAGCTGCAGGAGAGGGAGGGGCGGGCACAGAGACACGAGTGTGCGTGTGTGGGGGTGTGTGTGTGCAGGGACACGCGTGTGGACTCCCAGGGCCGCATGGACCATCCTGAGGCCCTGTGGATCATCCTGGGATTGGGGACAGGACACGCGGGATGCAGGGGGCACGACACGCGGGATATGGGGCACAGGACACGCGGGATGCAGGGGGCACGACACGCGGGATATGGGGCACAGGACACGCGGGATGCAGGGCGCAGGAGCATCCCAGGAGTGGCGGATGGGACACCCCGAGCGTGGGGTTCAGGAGCATCCCATGACCGGGAGCCCAGCGGGGACATTTCCAAGCCCTCTCCCCCGGGTTTCCAGCCAGGCCGATCCCTCGTGTCCCCCAGCCCGTCCCCGCCACGGGGACCAGGACTCGCCCCGTGGCTCAGCCACCCCAGATGGTGTTGTTTGCCCAGCGCCGGCTGCATCCGGCCCGTCCCTCTTCTTACCGCACCTGATTCCAGGTGGGAATCAAAGGCCAGGAGGCAGCAGCGCTTTGGGAAGCGGCTCCAACCCCCGGGGGAACCCGGGGAGGGGTCGCCCCGACCCCCGCCGGGGTTTCTGGGGGCAGCGCCGCGCGCGGGGCTCGGTGTCGCCCCCGCCGTGTCCTGCGCTCGCCACTCCCCTGCGAGGTGGTTTTTGGGTTCGCGTTCCCTTCCCCGGGCGCTCAGAGCAGAGCTCGGTGGGTTTGGAGCGATGGGGGCGCGCCCCGGGCCCCCCCGGCTGCTGGTCCTGCTCCTGGGAGTGGCAGGTGGGTGCGGGAGGGTGGGAGAACAGCCGGGCCGGGAGGGGATCGCGGTGTTCCCACGCGCGTGGCCCCCCGTTTTTAGCAACCCCTCCCCCCCCTCCCCAATTTTCAGAGACCTCTCTCTGGGACAGAACCGAGAGCGCGACTTTGGGTCCCGCACGAGAAATGAATGTCGGGGGGTCCGGGGGGGGAATCCATGAGGTGTCCGGGGTGGGGAGGGAGCAGGAATGATGTCCCAGGGCACCGGTGGTCCCTCAGGGAGGGGAGGGGGATTGGGGGGTGTCGCTCAATCTCCCCTCCCTGATTCCCCGCCGCCCAAAAATCCATCCCCGAGAGGCTCGCGGTGCCCGGAGGGGCTGGCTCATCCCCTGGCGGGGGGGGGGGGCTGCTGGGACCCCTTGGCCGGGCCAAGCCGCTGGTGGGGGGGGTCCCAAAATGATCCCCCTCCCCCCCCTCCTCGTGCGCGCGTGGGGCAGCACATCCCGTGAGCCGAGGGGGGGAGAGGAGGGAGGGGGGCGATGAATTTACCTCCCCCAACCCCCCGAGGCTGCGGCGGGGCTGCGGTTTCTCGGCCCCGCTTTCCCCCTCGCCTCGGCTCCGTCTTTGCTCGGCCGCGGGGAGAGCGAGAGCGGGGCCGGCCCCGGGCAGGGCAGGACGGGACGGGGGGCTGCGGTCTGGGAACCGTCTGTCGCTCCGTCCCCCCCAGTCTCACCCCGGGGGGGCTCCTGGCGAGCTGCGTCCCCAAGGTTTGGGCTTAAACCCGCCCCTGTTTCAGCCCCACGCGGCGGGGAGAGTTTCCTCTACCTGTGCACGCGTGGGGTGACACCGGGGACGGGGCATCGTGTGCCCCCAGCATCCCCCACGGCCCCGGGGGGAGGGGGTCCCAGCCCCGAGGGTGGTCCCTGGCCCGTCCCTGACCCTTGGGGACATTTCCTGGAGATTTAACTTTAAATCTGCCCGGTCTGAGCCCCGCTCGGGCTTAGGGGCGATGGGGGCTGTGGCGTCCCTACTGTGGGGTGACACGGTATGGAGGGACATGGGGTGACACCGGGACAAGGCCCCGTGAGCCCCCGGGGGAGTTCCCAGCCCCACGGGCAGTCCCTGAGAGCCGGGAACGCCGCCAGGGAAAGGGACGGGTGTGGGGGTTAAATTCATCGTTCCCGGGAGCTCCCGAGGCTCTCAGGGCCTGGTGGGGGTGCCTCGGGAGGGACAGAACGGGGCGAGCGCTGGGGGGTCCCCCACACCGTCCCTGTCCCCACCAGGTGCTCTGGATGCTCCCACGCGGCTCGTGAACGGCGTGGCGGGGGGGTCGGTGCTGCTCTCCCCGGACCTGCCCCTCAGCGGGACGGTGAAGAAGGTCGAGTGGGTCTTTACAAACGTCAGCCACAAGTTTCAGGTGGCCGAGTTCAGCCGGGGTGGATTCGAGCGCCCCGACCCCCAGGATCGGTTCGGGGACCGGCTGGAGATGCCCAACGGGACAGCGCTGAGGATCTGGAGGCTGGAGAGGGGAGACAGCGGAGTCTACGAGGTTCGGATTACACTGCACCCGGCCACGCTGGAGACACAAAAATTCACCCTCTCCGTCTACGGTGGGTGCTTGCAGAGCAGCAGCAGCAGCTCCTGGAAGTGCCCTCCCAGCCCCCGCTGGGAAAGGGGAAGGGAAATCGCTGGGGCTGCCACGGAGCATCCGCCACGGGGATGGTCCCGGCTCTGGGACCAACCCCGGCCCCGGCGCTTCCCCTTTCTCCTGGGAGCTCTCTCTTTGTCTCTCTATCTCTGCCCTTCCACCCCTCCCCGGGGCGTGTGACGGGGTTTGTTTGCACCTCAAACAGCTCCGCTGCCCGAGCCAAAGATCCAGAGGGAGCAGCTCTCCCTCACCCCCCGGCAATGCAACCTCACCCTGCGGTGCCAGCCGCCCCCGGGCACCAACGCCACGGTGTCCTGGCATCCCGGGACGCCGCCGGGACAGCCCTGCGGGGACAACCAGACCCTGTGCCTGGCCCTGCCCGTCCCTGCCCTTGACTCCATCTACACCTGCGTGGCCCGCGATCCCGCCCAGGAGCGGAACGTCTCGGTCCACCTGCACTCCCTGTGCCCCCAG
>NW_020958789.1:0-4328 GCF_003031625.1 Empidonax traillii | reverse complement strand
GGGGGCTCTCGGGGGGCTGCGGGAACGGCCCGCCCGGTGCTCCCGGCGCGTGGGAGGCCGCGCGGGGCCCGTGGGAGGCCGTGGGGGGGGGGGGAGGTTCCCGGTGCTCTCGTTTCACCACGGGTGGGAAGCTGTGGTCGATTCCCGGGTGGATCCCCGGTGGTCCCGGGTGGATCCCGGGTGGTCCCCGTTCCCGGTGGGTTTCCCGGGGTGGGGGGGGGGTGGTCCATGGTGCTGTTTCCCGGTGGGTTTCCCGGTCGGGGCGGTTCCCCCCGGGGCTCGGGCGGGGCCGGGGCGGGGCCGTGCCGGGACAGGCCAGGACAGGCCGGCAGGGGCTGTAACGGAGCAGCCCCGGCCCCGCCGCGGCGGCGCCGAACGCGGCCCCTCCCGGCGGCCACCGGCGGGCCTGGAGCCCCTCCCGGCGCTGGGAAACACCGGGGGGGTGGAACAACCCCGGGTGGGGGTGGAACAACCCCGGGTGGGGGGGATCCGGTCACTCCTGACAAGGTTTTGGGGCTGGGGGTGCTGAGAGAGGGGGGTCGGACCCTCCTCCCCCTTGGGGAGGGGGTTTGGTTTGGGATGGACCCTCCTGAAAGCCCCGGGGGGGGGGGGGTCAGACCCTCTGAGGGGCTCCAGACCCTTCCCAAGGGGGGGGTCCCACAGCGCTGTCACCCCTTGGACCCCCCTTTTTGGGGGGTGGGGAAGGAGGAGGACCCAGCGGGGGATCCCCCACCTGACGGTGTCTCCTGTTTCTGGGGGGATCAGGAGCTGGGATGTTTGAATCCCGGGATCAGGAGCTGGGATGTTTGAATCCCCAGGATCAGGAGCTGGGATGTTTGAATCCCGGGATCAGGAGCTGGGATTTTTGAATCCTGGGATCAGGAGCTGGGATATTTGAATCCTGGGATCAGGAGCTGGGATTTTTTAACCCTGGGATCAGGAGCTGGGATTTTTGAATCCCGGGATCAGGAGCTGGGATGTTTGAATCCCGGGATCAGGAGCTGGGATGTTTGAATCCCGGGATCAGGAGCTGGGATATTTGAATCCCGGGATCAGGAGCTGGGATTTTTTTAATCCCCTCCCCTTTTTTCTTCCCCTCCCCTCCCCGGCCCATCTGGGAGTTGTGTGTTTTGGCAGCAGAGCCCGTCTGGGAACGGGAGACAAACTGAGCTGGGCTTGTTGTGTCTGTCTGAGGGCCCTGCCCGGGCTCCTTCCCGGGCTCCAGGCGGGCCGGGGATCCCCCGGGAAGGGGGAGAATCCCTGGGGATGGGCAGGACCCCCTCACACCCCTCTCCTCTGTGCCCCCCAGCTGGCAGGAGGGAGAAGATGAAAGCAGGCTGCAGCATCGTGGACAAACCCGAGGGAGGAGGAGGTAAGGGAGGCCCAAAGCCGAGTTTTCCTTGTTTTTCCCGGATAAAACCGCTCCAGGAGGGTTAATTCTTCCTCTCCTAAAATCTTCCCTTGGCTGGGGTGGGATTCCCTTGGTGGGTCTCCAGTGCTGGGTTGAAAAGCGTTATTATTATATTAATTATTATTATTATTATTTTTATTATGATTATTGTTATTTCGGGCTCCTCACGCCTCCCATCCCACTCGTTTTTTGGGGGGGGATTTTTTTAGGGATTCTCCAAGAAAATTGGGGGCTGAGAGGAGCAAGGAATGAGCAGCCAGAGGTGGAGAGCTGGATCTCTCCCCACCCTGGAATTAAACCAAGTGGAATTAGACCTGGAATCTCGGCAGTATCCCCACAAATCCCTCACCTGAGAGGGCATTGGGAATATCGGGAATATCCATGGAAATCCTTGGTCTGAGGGGGGGGAATCTCATCAGTCCATGGAAATCTCTCATCAATCCATAGAAATCCTTTAGATATCCATAGAAATCAAATATCCCTACAGATTTCTCACCTAAGAGGGAGGATCTCATCAATCCATGGAAATAGCTCAGATATCCATAGAAATCTCTCATCCATCCATAGAAATCCCTCAAATATCCATAGAAATCTCCCATCAATCCATGGAAATCCCTTAGATATCCATAGAAATTCCTCAAATACCCTTACAAATTTCTCATCTGGGAGAGATCCCATCAGTGCATGGAAATCTCCCATCAATCCATGGAAATCTCCCATCAGTCCATGGAAATCTCTCGTCAATCCATGGGAATCTCCCGTCAATCCATGGAAATCTCCCATCAATCCATGGAAATCTCCCGTCAATCCATGGAAATCTCCCGTCAATCCATGGAAATCTCCCGTCAATCCATGGAAATCTCCCATCAATCCATGGAAATCTCCCGTCAATCCATGGAAATCTCCCATCAATCCATGGAAATCTCCCATCAATCCATGGGAATCTCCCGTCAATCCATGGAAATCTCCCGTCAATCCATGGAAATCTCCCGTCAATCCATGGAAATCTCCCGTCAATCCATGGAAATCTCTCGTCAATCCACACAAATCTCTCATCAATCCATAGAACTGTCATCAATCCATAGAAACCCCTCAGATACCCCTACAGATTCCTCCCCTGAGGCGTTGGAGGGGATCTCCTCAACCTTTGAAAACTCCTCTTACCCCTGGAATATTTCCTGGAATCGCAACCCCCCCAGATCAGACCCCCCACCCCCCATAACCCACCCCCCTCCTCACCTCCCTCTCTTCCCCCCCTCCTCAAAAAGGCTACCATTTCCCGGAGTGGGCCTACAAGACCGAGTCCAGCCCTGGCTCCAGGCAGATCCAGCTGTGGCACTTCATCCTGGAGCTGCTGCAGAAGGAGGAATTCCGCCACGTCATCGCCTGGCAGCAGGGCGAGTACGGCGAGTTCGTCATCAAGGACCCCGACGAGGTGGCCCGGCTGTGGGGCAGGAGGAAGTGCAAGCCCCAGATGAACTATGACAAGCTCAGCAGGGCCCTCAGGTAAATGAGGGATGGGAATCGGGGTGGAAAAGGAGCCCCCCCCCTCATCCTCTCCCTCCCACCCTCCCCCAGCGGATTATGGGGGGGGAAGTTTGGGTGAGATTTGGAGCGACCTGGTGTGGTGGGACGTCCCCCTGCCCAGCCCAGAGCATTCCAGGATGGGATCCTTGGGGGTAAATCCTTCCCCTGGCAGACTGGCATGGCCTAATTCCATGGATTCCCCATCCCTGTGAGTGCCCAAGGCCGGGCTGGACGGGGCTCGGAACCACCTGGAGTTGATGATCCTGAAGGTCCCTTCCAGCCCAGCTCAGCCCATCCCATAAATCCCCTACAAGGGCTCAGCATTCCTGACTCCAAAGCCTCCAGCCCTCTCTGTTTCCAGCCCCTTCCATGGAATGGGGGGGGGGAAATTTTGTCCCAATTTTTCTCTCTGCGTGTTTGGGAATCGGAGCTCGGAGAAACCCTCCTGACCCCCCCCCCCCCGGAGGTGTTTCCAACGCTCCAACACTTCCAGGAGTGTCCCCAAGTCCCTGAGAGGTCATGGAATTATCAGTCCCACGCCCTCTGATAGCTCCTGGGTGGAGCTGCCCAAGGCAAACACGGGAGTTTCCTCCGGGAACTCCGGGAAGGGGAAAAAATACTCAGATATCCATAAAAAAAAACCCTCACCTGAGAGGGAATCTCATCGGTCCGGGGATACAGCTCATCAATCCACACACATCTCTCAGATATCCATGGAAATATCTCTCAAACATCCATGGAAATGTCTCTCCAATATCCATGGAAATACCTCTGAAATATCCCTGGAAAAATCTCTCCAATATCCATGGAAAAATCTCTCCAATATCCCTGGAAAAATCTCTCCAATATCCATGGAAAAATCTCTCCAATACCCATGGAAAAATCTCTCCAATATCCATGGAAAAATCTCTCCAATATCCATGGGAATATCTCTCCAATATCCATGGGAATATCTCTCCAATATCCATGGGAATATCTCTCCAATACCCATGGAAATATCTCTCCAGTATCCCTGGAAAAATCACTCAAATATTTGGGATTTGAGCCCCTTTTTCCTGGCTTTTCCCCCCTCCCACCTCTAAAATGGAATATCCTGCGCTCAAAGTGAGGGGGGGGCCCTTTGATCCATCTTTTCCCACCCCACCCCCCCTTTTCCCAGATATTACTACAACAAGAGGATCCTCCACAAGACGAAGGGCAAGAGATTCACCTACAAGTTCAACTTCAACAAGCTGGTGATGCCCAACTACCCGTTCATCAACATCCGGCCCAACGGTGAGTTGGGGGGCCTCGGAATTCCGGCCCTTCGGAATTTCCAGGGGCTTCTGCAGGCTTGGGAATGCCCCTGGGAGCATCAGTGCTGCTGATGGGGGGGGGGGGGGGGTTAAAG
>NW_020958788.1:9760-12130 GCF_003031625.1 Empidonax traillii | reverse complement strand
AAGGAAGTTTTCCTTTGAAGCATAAGATGTATTTTTTATAAAGAGAGCTGATCAGTTTACATTTTGCCTTATGAATCTGAAGTATGCAGGTGGTTTGCAGGTGATGGGACACTATGCAAGGAAGCACCTTATCCTGCCCCAAACCAAACACAGGATCAATGTGATGAGTGTGAGGGAGCTGCTGGTCTGGACTGCACACAGGAAAATTCTGGTGGTGCCTCCAGGTGGGCTCAATCAAAAACCCTGAGAATGTTCTCATCCTGGAGGATGAGCACTGCCCACTTCTTAAAACAAAAAACAATTTGTCTGTCTTTTTCAATACCAAGCTACCATTCATAGTATGCTCTGTCTAATAAAAATTCAATAACAGGAAGCCTAAACAAATTCACTTCCACTTCTTTCATCTTTCATCAACTTATTGGCTAGTAAAGCAATGTGTTTTGGCAGAAAAAATTATGAATAAAGTACTGACAAAATTACTCTGACAGGTATTTAAGTATGAAAGTTGAGGACTCAAAATGAGCTATACCTACCTATCAGACCGACTTAATAATGTTCTGATTAAATTCAATTTGACAAGAGCTTGTAGTTAATCTTCTTCAAAGGAATGTCAGGATGAAAACCCTAGTAATTCATGTATGAAATCTGTTTATATAATAATTACACAACTGGGAAAATATTATTTTCTGAGAAAATTATGATTGTATTGTCAAAGCCAGTAAGCAGAACCATATGATACTGTTCATAGATGAACACATCTATGTGTGTTTATACAGACATAGATGATCAGCAAAAAAATTTAATACCTCCTGCTCTTAAAACAGCTGCTTGAATATTGCTGCTTTAAAGTAACTTCACAGTTCTTTTGAGGCATTCAAGTAAAACACCTTATCAGCAAGTGTCACCTTGCTGACTAGGGTCAGCATGTGCCTAGAGACACAGAGAAGGATGGTTAAGCAGGAAGAAGAGCAAGAACTGGGAATCTGGACTGTCAAGATGGACAGAAAGCAACACAGATAAAATATTATTTGTCCCAAGATCTGTAAACCCATCCAAGTTCCAACCATGCCCTCCAAATCCACATAGATATGGCTATTTATAAGACAACTTGAACAACAGGAGATATGTTCAGCTGTGCATGTTGGACCACAGAGCCCCCAAAGGGCAGCACCAGCCTCTGACAGGTGCTGAGGGACAGGGAAAGGCAGAAGGTCCCAACCCACGGGGCTGAGCTTCAGTCCATCAGTGGACATTCCTCTGCCAACCTGCCCAAGCCTCTTTTCAATCCATTTACTCTCAGCCTTCACCATGACCAGTGGCAACGAGAGTTGCAGCCCACTTATACTCCCTGCAAAACACATTCTGGCTGCTTTTAAGCCTGATGCAAGTCATTTCATCGAATGACAGTTCTTGTGTTACAAGAAACAGCAAATATATTTCCCCTAATTACCTTCTCTAGATCTCTATCACACCTCATCTTCCAGGCACTCATTTTCCTAACACGAAGCTCAAGGTGAAACAGATACCCAAGTGGAATAATAACAAGTAAATCTTAACCTTAAGCTACTCTAAGGAGTGATTAAAAAAAAGCAAGGTATGCTCAGAGATCATGGACTTAATCTTTTCACATTCTTATTTTTCATCTCTTTGGGCACTTCTAGATTCCTTCACCTTGCTTGCTGTCAGGAGCATTTAAAACCTATGGACAGAAATAAACGAGCAATTCAAATTAGAGTGTTTTCAATTGGTGTTAGCAGTAAAAAAACAAACAAACAAACAAACAAACCAACTCAGACCTATTATTACTAGGAATCTCCTGCAACTTCTGTAAATATCAGCCTTATCATTTCCATCTAGCCTTCTCTTCATCAAGATGTTTTATATAAATTGGATTTGTAAAATACTGCCATGCAACATGAGATCTGCACCGTTGGAAACCCTGGAAGCATTCCTCTGCTCTCATCTGAAATGCAAAGAATTTCCTAATATGGAAAAAAGTAAATCCTCAGAGTAATCTGTTCAATACCTTTATCCCCAAGAAGAATGAACATCATGTGGCAATGAACATTCCTAGGATTCTGGCTAGTTTTGTTTTATTTTTAAATTTATAATTTTTTTATTTTCCTTGCTGTAGACAATTTCAGCTGGAAAAACAATGACAAACACAGTGAATTCAAGTGGGCCATGGCTACAGCATTTTTCCATTCGCCTTCTTTCTTTCCTTTTGGAAGAGCCTCAGATTTTTGTGAGTTACACATCACTGGAAGGAAATTAAATACATTTTCCCACATTACCACATTTGGATAAGTTCGTGGTGGTGGGTTTTTTTGGTGGTTTTTTTTTTTTTTTTTTTTTTTTTTTTTTTTTTTT
>NW_020958788.1:3454-9405 GCF_003031625.1 Empidonax traillii | reverse complement strand
TTTTTTTTTTTTTTTTTTTTTTTTTTTTTTTTCCCAAATTATTAAGCTAGATTTGAAAATTATTGACATATCTATCTGGTAACTGCCCAATTAATGGAGACCTTTCAGCTGTAATTACAAATCGCACTTCGTCCTTACCATGACATTAGTTTACATATTTATTACATTTCATAACTATCCTGACATGAACAGGCATCTAGACAGAATTTGTAAAATACTCTGAATAAATTACTGCAGTAATTTCCCTAAGCCCTTCAGTGTCCCTGTGCAGACATCTTTCAGTGGAGGATGGAAAGGGGATTGGTACGTTGACCAGGTGAACAAGACAGCAGGCACAGGATAAAGAGACTTCTGCTGGGTACTTTCAGATGGGTTCCTCAGTTTGCAGATGTAAGCTGGCTCTGTAGTGGCATCGAAAACACTCGCCCCACACAACCTGCCATCCTCTCTGCAGCCACAAGCCACAGCACTGCCAGGCAACACAGGGGAAATAAACCCATATGGAAAACATGGGTGCTGCAGCCAGAGTAACAGCAACAGGTGGTACTTATAACCCGAGAATATAAGAAAGAAATGCAATAAAATGAAATGCAAACAACATTTATGTATATGTCTTCAGGAAGTATCTTCCTCGAGAAGCCAATATCTATAACTGTAGCATTCGGGTTCATATGAAAGTGTTTCCAAACCATCCTTGGAGTAAAGAGCTAAGTATGATGGATATGGAAACAAAGTTTTATTTTACTTCCACTGAATAGCAAGGATATTCGTATGCAACATCCTACAAATACATCTTGCACAAAAAATTAGTCTGCTGTGACTTGAGCCAGTCAATGCCACAGGAGCATTACCGGTGCTGCAAACGGCGTCGGGGTGGATTTTGTCAAAAACCAGAAAGGTTAGTGGGGCCAGGTATTGCTAGTTCACTACTTTTTTTAAGGGGAAAAAAAAAAGGCACTGGGTTGAATAGGCACTACACGAAACGGTCAACAGCAGGACCTGTCTGGAAATCAAAAAACAAACAAACAAAAAAGCCGACGGAGAGGAGTGGAAGGGGACTTAGGCATTCGAAGCATCGCTCACGGGGCGCAACTCCATCCACAGCTCAGGCAGAACTAAAAGCCGCGAGAAGCCCGACGGGCTCCTGCCACCGCGGGGTTTCTGCGGGACGCGCAGCCGTGGCGTGACGGGACGGGACTACCCCGCGGCTGAGAGCACCGTGGCCCCCCACCCTCAGCCCCCTCCTGCGCCCCCCGGCCCGGCTCCCTCTGGCCCGGCTCCTCCCGGCCCGGCTCACCCCGCTGCGGCGGCGGCTCCTGGGGGTGGCTGCGGGCGCTGCTGGAGCATCCCATGGCGGGGCGGGCGGTGCTGCAGCCGCTCCCGACGGGACCGGGGCGGGTGAGGAGCGGCTGGAGGGCAGTCGGGCAGCACCGACCGACCGAGCGGGGGGACAGCCCCGGCGACGGAGCCTTAAAACACACCCCCGCGGTCCAGCCCGGGCCACCGCCGCGGCCGTCCCTGCCCCGGGGGCGGATTTCAGCGCTGTGTGCGGGTGCCAGAAGGTGTGAGTGGCAGCAGCCAAGGAGAGGGGACTACAGGTTCGTGTGCCCCGTCAGTTTAACCCTGGGGCTGTGTACATAAACCTCACGAGCAAGCTTCGACCCAGGCTGGCATCGAGGAGAGGAGACCCATACCCCGGGTAAGAGGGTCCGGGTCCACAAGGGGATATTAGACGGACTTGAAGGCCATGCTGATGTTTGGGGGACCATGAATGTGGCTGAGCTTATGAACCGAGGGTGTGGCGTTTCTGTAGGGAATCCCAGTCCAGAGCAGAGGAGAAGAGCAGGACTGAGTTACCTGTACTTAAGGTGTATGTCACATAGGCCTGCCGGGGGGGCACACACAGGAACCTCAGCCTACCCACTGGCCCTTCTGTTCCCAAATGGGAACAGAAGTGGATGTATCTGTGGGACTGGGAGAGGGAGACCACTGGGATCTCAGCAACTGGGAAGCAACAAAGAACCCCTGGGCTGGAGACTCCTCTGGATTCAGCAACCACCTGCAACATCCTTACTATGAGCCTGAAAGGTAAAATAAAGATAACATGATTTTTATATTTGCATGTAGGCAAATCAGCACATGTCAAGGAAAGTCTAGGTGGCCTAAAAGCTTTCCATAGAGTAAGAATGAAGAATGTTTGCCACACATTTGCTGACATAAGCAATTATTGCACCCAAGACATGTTTCATTACGTCCTTCAAATTTAGACTAATCACCCATTCCTCTAAATGAACATTTTTTATCCATCCAGAAACTTGTCCAGACCAATCGTATTATCTGTGGACATTTGTCCAGGGTGTGCAATGTCCCACAGCCAAGATGGAGCAGTAGCAATAACTCAAATAATTTCTGCAATATCTTCTGCTTCCTCAGTTTAAGGTAATTTTCAGGACACTTCTTAAAAATAATAGAAAAAAAAAAACCCCTGTAGGCTATATAGATTTCTCCATGGCTGTATATAAGGTTTTGGCCAGACACTTGTTGGTGAAATGCTGGTAACTGTAGAATCAGCAAAGCATTTAAGGGCAAAAACAGAAGTGCAACAAAGGGGTTAACAACTTCAAAATTAGTTTCAGAAATATTTAATATTCATGCTGCTGGTGTGAAATCCCAAGAGTGTTTTGGTGGGAATGAGGGAATGAGTTCCCTACACAGCACATGTGGGTTCCCTGTACAGCACAAATGAAGACACCCAGGCACCCTGCTCATCTGGTGCCACAGGTAGGAAAGTAGAAGTGTCTGTGACTATGAAAGAGTACTGACAGCTGAGGAAGCTGCCTGGAGACAGCGTGTATGAAAGGGAAGGATGGCAAACATATCTGATTTCCCACCTTTTTTTCTATGATCTTTCAGATAATAAAGCAAGGAGGACAAGCCACCAGGACACATTCATCGAGCACTGGAACTGAGGGAAATAAAACAAAGAAAGCTGACTCTTGCCTGCAGAGCTTTGTACCTGCTTCTCTCCATGTCCTAACCAAAGGGTAAGTTGTGCAGAGTGCACCTACTATCCATCCAATTTAAATGGTGGAGAAAGGCATCCAAGATTTATGAGGCCAGAGGGAACATGTGCGGGCATGCGTCGGCAGCCACAGGCTCACTGACCAGCCACTGGGCTGGTCTGTGCTTCATGTTCCTTAAACAAGCCTTGGATAAGATACAGAAATAGGAATGAAAACCCAAGGGCCATTTGGCAGGTGACTCCCAGAATCACTAAATAACAATTTCATGGTCTTCTTACCTCCTCTCATGAGTAAAGGAAAAGTTGCATCTTTTCAGCTGGAAGACTCCAACAGAGCCAGTGCTGGAGCTGATGCAGGTGGGGCCGTGTCAGGACAAGGCTCCACCTCAGTGTACCAGTTATTTTACCACGTACCAGGCCAGATTTGGACAACGTGTGCCCTCTGCCGAGCATTCATCACAAACACATTCGGGCGGGAGAACAACATGCTGTCCTGCAGCTGCCTCTGTGCCACCGTCCTACCTTTTGGGAGCACAAGATTGTACAGAGCTTGTACAGAGTCTCAGAGAAATTACTACAAGTGATCCAGTGGCTGCAGCACGATGTTAGCAGGTGAAAATCCTTGGTAGCCTTCCCATTCATTCCCCTGAGTAGGGCACCTCTCCACAGACTCCCTGCCTTCTCTAATCTGAACCACCTGGTACTGCCCCAAATGAAGGCAGTACCAAAGTAGCTAACAAAAAAACCTTTAACAGCAAATAAACTAAACAATCATCTCAAATTAGTAATTTTTACAAAGAAAAACTATTTTATTCAGGAATATAAATTGGGAAATTAAAATTAAATATAAACTGTGAGTGTTCAGGGATAGCTGTATCTCCAGCAGTAAAAGCAACAAACACCTATGACCTCTTACATACAAGCAGCAATATACTTCCAAAAGCGAACTTCAGAAAGATTTCTCCAAGGCCCAGGCCAGTACTCCATGATCAAACTTGTTGCACTCATTACAGAGCTCACTAGCTATTAAAAATTTTGAGTATTATTCCTACTGCAGCTATTAAATTTATATCTATTTTCTGGTAGTCCTAAATCCTGGGACTTTCCAAATCACAGTGACTTTTCATAACATTATGTTAATCATGAGTTTTCTTTTTTGTGATTTCTTTTCTCAGCTCTTTGGCTATTCTGCACAGAAATACCAGTACCTAACCAGGCAATAAAGTAATCTAAATTGTTTATTGTATCAGATGGTTCAGGCCAAATGTTCTAGTGATGCAAATTTCTGTAGCTCCATTGAAGGCAGTTCTGTGATGCTGATTTATGAATTGCAGAGAACTGCCTTCTGAAATGGCTATTTTTGTTTTGTCTGGGATGCAATGACCTTGAAACTTACCTCCTAGGACATGCCTTGTAATTTCCTGGAAAGGAGGTAATCTGAAGATTTTCTTATCAAACTAGTTGCTATGTTTAGATATCCACACCTGTGAATTTCTGCACAATTTGGCTCCTAGAAAATGCAGTATCTAATTGTACTGGCACTGTATTTAAGCTGGCTACACCTCTAGGTATACAAATGTATTTATATATGTATATGTTTATATATGTGCATACACACATACTTCTAAACATGCTTTCACTGGCTGAAAATCTATCCAAGGTGTGCAGATATCCAAGTATTCACAATAGACCGCATTTAACCTCAAGATTTTCCCTGTTCTCTAATGAGATAGCCTTTCTGCACTTGACCCATTTTCCTACTCAACTCCTTTCTTTCCTTCCTTCTTTCCTTTCCCATGATAAAGCTGCTACAAGGGTGGCCAAGGAGAGGTTTGCATGCAGATGCAGTGGACCTATGCCTTACTGGGATTCCAAATTCCCAGCAATCTGAAATGAGCTGCATTTGGCTGCCTGACAATACAGGGGATAGTTTGGTGCGTGACCCCGTGAAAACCAGATGAACATGTTTGCATTCACTGTAAATGTGATGATTATCAGAGAATACAGTCTGTCACTTTTAATAGCCCTGATGTGCAAAAGTAGAAAATAATGGCTGCAGGTGTTCACACAATGTTGTTATGTAATTGTGAAGAGACTTGACCAGACTATAAATCTAAGAAAAGGCAGGATTGTATTTTTGCATATTTTCATCCTATCAAAATAGTATGTTCTGTTCTTATTGGTAAAATAAAGATGTGGGCCTAGCTTTTCAAAAGATCTGCCTTCTTTTTTGAATTGAACCTCATCTTTCAGGGTTAGTGTGTGACTTCTGGCACCTGAAGAGCAGTTGTAGATCTGCTGTCCCCCTTGCAGCAGCTTTAGCAGCTCAAAAGCCCCCTCCTCTGCTGTCACATCACACAACATTTCCTGGAACTTTGCTGGTAATGAGTCAGTACCTGCTACTGTCTCAGGGACCTGGCAGCTCTGACAAGGAGCTCTACCCATTGCCTGCTGATGCTCGGGGAAGGGGGCTAAGCAGGAGTACAGCTTCAGATGTTCCTCTGCATCCCTGGATGTTATCCCCACTTTCTCACAGGGTCAGCAGGTTCATCTGCCAGGGCCAAGCAAGCTTGGACAGTGGCAGCGAGGTCCTCAGGACGTAGATGGATTGCCTTACGGGCTAACGAGCTCCATCTGCCCGGGGAGGGGCCCCGACCGGGAATCGAACCCGGGTCTCTGCAGTGACAGTGCAGTGTCTTTTCCCCTAGACCACCGGGGGCTCCCTTACTTTTACTTACTACTTATTTTTCAGACTTCAGAATGATTTTTTTTCTCATTCTTCTTTTCTCTTTCTCTTCTTCTTTCCAACCTGTTCTCTCAGTTAACTATACACCACACACAACAGCACATGTAATTAGCGCACATCCCCCCCCCTCATTTTTCTTAGCGCCTCATTCTCTTGCCACTGGATTACATATCATTTTGAGAT
>NW_020958788.1:0-3011 GCF_003031625.1 Empidonax traillii | reverse complement strand
TGTTCTCTCAGTTAACTATACACCACACACAACAGCACATGTAATTAGCGCACATCCCCCCCCCTCATTTTTCTTAGCGCCTCATTCTCTTGCCACTGGATTACATATCATTTTGAGATGGCCTCCTGTTAACAAGCTCCTCCATGAGACGGCCCTGTTAACAAGCCACGCTTGGGGTTCCATAACATGGAGAAAAAGTTGCTTTGAGATTTCCCCGTGGAAAGGCATGCTGCATGGATGGGCCCACATCTGCAGCGTGTCCAATACTGACTCCTTGCAACAGAACCGCTGCAGGAGACCCCCGGGTGATCCTGGACAGGATCAACACATGAAACACATGAACTTGCTTGTCTGTTCCCAAATATGTGTAAGCCTGGCCACCATGGCTTGTGCTATCGCTTGCTGATATGCTGATGTTGGTGATAGTGCTGCTGCAGGAGTTTCCCTGATTTCCCTTTCTCAGATACACCAAGTTGGTTTCATTTTCCTCCAGACCCAAAATGATGAAGTTGGTTTCCAGTTTTTGGAATAGGTCAATGCTCTATCAGTAACTTTTCTTGCAGTGCTCTCTTGTCCATTCATACCTCTAACTGGTGCTTTCTGGTTACACAAGCTTTAGGTTGTGTATTTTAGGGGGGGGAAAGTGATGAAAGAACTTTAATACCACTGCTCTCCAGACTGAATTATCTCCCTCTCCACTGGAAACCCTGTTCCTGCCCTCTCATTAGGCAAGCACAGACTAAGGCCAGGGTGGGAGAAGCAGTAGGGGAGGAGGAGTGGCTCTGGTTTCCCTAAGTGCTCTCCATTCCCTGCGTGCTCATCTTCACTGCCAAACTGAGCACGAGCCTGCAGAGCCCCTTGGCCAGAGTAACACCTGACTCAGCCGGAGATCTCCCTGGTTGAGCATGGTGGGACCCACAGGAGGGCTGGATGAGATCACAGGGTCTGTTCTTAGTGCTGGGAGAAGTAACACTGGTTTTCCTGAGGTTGCCAGCTACTCCCTTGATCTCTTCATCCTGAAACTTGTTTGTTGTAGATAGAGACATTGTCTATTTCTTCTATCCCTTTCATTTATTTCTGATGTATCATGGCCTCATTGTGGAGGGGAGCTCTGCATTCCTTGCTGAGGGTGCCTGGGCACCAAACTCTGCCTGACATGCTTTCCCCCTTTCTTTGCTTCTCGAACAGCTGCACTGTCAAATGCCCATCTGCTCCCAGCTGCTGATTTTTAACAAAACAGTGGCAGTATAATACTGTTTAAGGAATTTTGTTGGGGCAGAAGTCTTTTTTTAATTTCTAGTGTTGTTTTCATCTGACTTGGGCTCACCCTTTGCCTTTATAAAGGCCATTTTATGAACCACAGACCCCCAGAAAAGGCCTTCACAGCCACAGAAGGGATATTTGGAGGATGAGAGACAATAGTGCCCATTTCTGCATGTATTCCCACCCCCTCCGCCAATCCTTATTTCACCGAGATTTAGGGACAGAATTTGGGGTCCAGTGACCAAAGTGTCTTTCAGAAAGTTCTTTTGGAAATGCAGAGGTTTTTTTAAAAGCGCATCACTGGAAAGAACTAGTTTTATAAAGTGCTAAGGAAAGTACTGCGTTCTCTCCTAATCTGAGCGGAGGTTGCAAGGGTACCCTGGGAAACAGCTCCCTCTCCTGGAGTCGTGCATGACTCCCACTTCTTGCAAGGTATAAAACATGGAATAGTCGAAAGGAATGGCACGGAGGACTTCACGAGGCCTGCAGAGCTTTATATTCCCTTGCCAGTAATTTCAACAGGCAAAACCAGGTCAATGTTTCACCAAACCACAACTAACCGCATAAAAGTATAAAGAATTAAAAGTCACAGTTTGACATGGGAATAACAGCAATGCAGCTGAGTGCTGGAGCACAGGGAGGAAGAGGAACAGGAAAGGAAAGAGCCATAGAAAGGAGTTTTCAGCTGCCAAAGAAAAGAAAAGTTTGAAGTATACCCCAAAATTTATTTAATTATGCCCTCTAAAGGGATGGAAATTATTTCGTTTCAATAAGAGAAACTGGAGACACATCAAAATGTAATGTTATTATACTACCATTTATATACTATATATATCATTTATGTGCTTAATATAGAAATTATTCCCAGAGAACTTTATCATTAGAGATGGACCAATGTCTGAGTTTCACCTGGGGTATTTAAGCTCCCCTGGAAGTTTGGTGACATTTTTTCCAGCCTACCCTTATCTCATGTTTATCTCAGCATAAACATCTTAGATATTAATCTAGGTGCTTAAACTGATCTGTCAAAACCTAAGTTTGGGATGAGGGTTTGCATTTTGAACAAAGGCTTCCTGTCACTGAGAAGGTTATCCCATTGGAAATATTTTGGTAAGGTGTGTGATCATATACCAGAAAAAAGCCAGCATGGAGGTAGGCATGGAGTAGAAAGGCATAACAGTATATTGCAATGAATGATTTCCCTTATTTGAAATAAGATCTATTAATATAAGCATAGTAGAATAACTGAATACAATGTGTTTTGGCTTGGCTTTTTAGTTTGTTGTTACATATCTCGTATCAGCAAAGGCATCAAACTTGCTAAAGCCAACAAGCACAGCACTCTCCCGTGCTTGTGCTAACCCAGGCGAGTCTAGAAAAGCACTTCTGCTTTGTAATTTCATAAGAAAATGCATAAGCCGGGGTGCCTTTCTGGTGTGGTGTGTTTTCAGAGCACAAAGTCATACCAGCAGCAGATTTGCTGTCCTGTGGGTGGATCCCCAGGCCTCCTTTTGGGGATATCACAGGAAACCCCCAAAACTCTCACCCCGAACACGCACACTGCTCATCCCTGCAATGCCCACCTGAGCTGGTGCTCTCTATGCCTCTCTGCCCAGGTAGGCTGGACAGCACTGTGGGATTGACCACAACCGTCGTCGGACCAAAAACAGGAACCTCATGTCACGGTCATGCTCACAGCCAGCGTGGGTGTGCTCAGACAGAAACTTTTCAAGCTGGTGGTTTCCAGA
>NW_020958787.1:7667-12132 GCF_003031625.1 Empidonax traillii | reverse complement strand
CTGGAGCTTTGGGGGTCCCAGGGGGTTGTTTTGGGGTGTCAGGAACTCTCTGGAGCTTTGGGGGTCCCAGGGGAGCAGTTTGGGGTGTCAGGGACTCCCTGGAGCTTTGGGGGTCCCAGGGGGTTGTTTTGGGGTGTCAGGAACTCTTGGGAGCTTTGGGGGTCCCAGGGGAGCAGTTTGGGGTTTTGGAGACTCTCTGGAGCTTGGGGGGTCAGGGTGTGGCCAGTTGGGGGTCCAGCCCCTGCTGTGACCCCCCTATGACCCCCCTGTGCCCCCCCAGTCCCCGAAGGAGCCGGAGCAGCTCCGGAAGCTTTTCATCGGCGGCCTCAGCTTTGAAACCACAGACGAGAGCCTGAGGAGCCACTTCGAGCAGTGGGGGACCCTGACGGACTGTGTGGTGAGACCCCGACCCCCCTGGGACCCCAAAACCCACCCCAAACCCACCCCCAGATCCCCAAACCCACCAGGGATCCTACACAGTTGCATGGTGTCCCCCTGTCCCCCCCTGGGCTGTCCCTGTCCCCTCCCTGTTCTCTCAGGGGATGCAGAACACAAACTCTTGTCCCCTTTGCTGTCCTTGTTCCCTGCCCTGTCCCCTCATTGTCCCCTATCCTGTTCTCGTCCCCTTTGGTGTCCCCAAGTGACGTGCGACCCAGACATGAAACGCTCGCAGGGTTTTATCGTGTCCCTGTCCTTTGACTACCCCTGTCTTGTCCCTTGTCCTGTACCCTGCCTGTCCCTGTCCCCTGACTGTCCCTGTGCCTCGTCCTGTCCCCCTGACTGTCCCCTCCCTGTGCCAGGTGATGCGGGACCCCAACACGAAGCGCTCCCGGGGGTTCGGGTTCGTCACGTACTCCTCGGTGGAGGAGGTCGACGCCGCCATGAACGCGCGGCCGCACAAGGTGGACGGGAGGGTCGTGGAGCCCAAGAGGGCCGTGTCCAGAGAGGTGAGGGGCTGGGGGGAGGGCTCACAACCCCTAGAGGGGGGCTCAGGGAGGGGCTGGGAGGGGGTGCTCACACCCCTGGGGGGTGCTCAGGGAGGGGCTGGGGGATGGCAGGGGGACACTGAGCAGTGACGGGTGGAGAGGGATCAGACCCCAGCGGAGGGACCCCGAGAGAGACAGGGGGCTCAGATACCAATGGGGGGAGGATCAGACCTCAGAGAGGTATAGGGGGCTGGGGGGGATAAGGAGGAGTGTGGGACCCCAATGGAGAGGGACACTGAGAGGTACAGCAGTCTGGGGACACCTCCAGGGGGTCCCCAAAATCCCGGTGTTCTCTGGGCCTACCAAAATCCCTGTGGCCCTTGGGGACACCTCCAGGGGGGTCACTAAAATCCTAAAGTGACCAAAACCCCATTGGCCCTCTCCCTGGGCTCCCCAAAGCCCCAGTGCCCCCCATGATTTCCGGGCTGTCCTTGGCGTTTCCCACCACCCCCATTCCCTGATTTTTTTTCCCCCCCTGGCAGGACTCGCAGCGGCCCGGGGCCCACCTGACGGTGAAGAAGATCTTTGTGGGGGGCATCAAGGAGGACACGGAGGAGCATCACCTGCGGGACTACTTCGGGCAGTACGGCAAGATCGAGGTCATCGAGATCATGACCGACCGCGGCAGCGGCAAAAAGCGCGGCTTCGCCTTCGTCACCTTCGACGACCACGACTCGGTCGACAAGATCGTCAGTGAGTCCTCCTGGGGGGAGCCTGGGGTCTGGGAATTCCACCCTGGGGTCTGGGAACACCACCCTGGGGCTTGGGAACACCAGCCTGGGTCTGGGAACCCCCTCCCTGGGGAATCTCCTGGCCGAGGAGGGGACAGGGTGGAGACAAGGATGTGGGATAGGGATGGAAGGGACAAAGATCAGGGGGACAGGGGCAGGGCTAGGGATGGAGACAGGAATACAAATGGAAGAGATGGGGTGGATGGCTTGGGGATAGACAGGAATGGAGGGAACAGGGAGAGGATCAGGATGAGGGTGGGACAGGAAGGGGAAAGGGAGAAGATGGGAGTGAGGATTTAGGGGACAGAATTATCAAGGAGGGGACAGGATGGGGAATGGTGGCGATGGAGGGAACAGAGGATACAGAAACAAGAGTGGGGCACCCTGAGGAGCAGGACAGGGCCCCCCGAATCACCCCCCCCCACCCCGACCCCTGTCCGTGCCGCCGCAGTCCAGAAGTACCACACGGTGAACGGGCACAACTGCGAGGTGCGCAAGGCGCTGTCCAAGCAGGAGATGGCGAGCGCCTCCGCCAGCCAGCGAGGTGAGCCCCCCGCCCGCCCCCCGGCCCGGCCCCCCCGCCCCCCGCTGTGGCTGCACGCGCTGCCTGTGCTGTGCCTAAAGGCTGTGCCCCCCCCCCGCCGCCCCCTCCGCCCCCTCCCCTCTTAGGCCGCAGCGGCTCCGGCAACTTCGGCGGCGGCCGCGGAGGAGGATTCGGCGGCAACGACAACTTCAACCGCGGCGGCAACTTCGGCGGCCGTGGTGAGTGAGGGGGGGGGACACTGGGTCCTACAGGGACGCAGTTAGGACTTGGGATCTCCCAGGACCTATTGGGATCTGCCAGGACCTGCCAGGACTCAGCAGAAGCCGCTGGGCCGTATGGGGACACGCTGGGACCTACTGGGAGACACTGGACCCTATTGGGAACTACCAGGACTTATTGGGACCTATCTGGACCCACAGGGACTTACTGGGACCTACTGGGACCCATGGGGATGTACTGGGACTTACCGGGACCTGCTGGGACACAGTAGGACTTACTGAGGCCTGCAAGGACCCACTGGGGCTTACTGGGAGCTCTCAGAACCCACTGGGCGCTATGGAAACCTATAGGGACCTACCAGGACCCACTGGGACCCATTAGGGCTGATTGGAACTTGTTAGAACCCACTGGTCTCTAGGGAGACCTATAGGGATCTACCAGGACCCACTGGGACTTACTGGGACCCCTCGGAACCCACTGGGCCCTATGGGGACCTACCAGAACCCACTGGGACTTAATGGGTCTTACCGGGATGTCCTAGACCTTATAGGGACCTACGAGGACCCCCTGTTGCCCCCTCATGACCCCCCTCTTTCCCCCCCACCCCATGCCCAGGTTACGGGGGCGGCGGCGGCCCCGGCTACTCGGGGGGTAACCGCGGCTACGGCGGCAGCGGCTCCTACGACGGCTACAACAACGGCGGCGGCGGCTTCGGCGGCGGCAGCGGCGGCAGGAGACCCGCCCGGGGGCCGGCCCTGGGCGTGCGCAACGGGCTGGCCGAGGCGGGCACAGGTGGGACCCCCACGGGGAACCGTCCCTGGGATACCTCGGGGGGTGAGGGAACCATCCCTGGGACCCCCCCAGGGCCACAGGGAGCACCTCAGGGTGTCCTGGAACCATCCCTGGGACACCTCAGGGTGTCAGGGAACGCCCTTGGACGCCAGGGAATGCCCTGGGACACCTCGGGGTGTCAGGGAATGAACCCTCGGACACCGGGGAATGAATATCAGGGAATAACCCTCACAACCAGAGAACACCGTGGGATGCCGAGGAACACTCCTGGTCAATAGGGAATTCAATAGGGAACACCCTGGAACCCCAAGGAATACCCCAAACCACCAGGGAATATCAGGGAACAGCCCTCACCACCAGGAAACACCCTGGGGTGCCAAGGAATATCCCTGGTCAATAAGGAACACCAAGGAACACCCTGAGCCACCAGGGAATATCAGGGACACCCCCACACCACCAGGGAACACCCTGGGGTGTCAGGGAACACCCCAGACCACCAGGGACCCCCTTTAAGCTCCCAGTTAACCCCTCCCGCCCCTCCCAGTTCAACCCCTCCCGGTTCCTCCAGACTCCTGTTTTACCACCCCCCCATCTCCAAGGGTGCCCTTGGCCCGTCCCCCCCCAATCCCTGGGGTGCCCCCCTGACTCCCCCAAACCCTCAGGGTGCCCCCCTGATCCCTCCATTTCCTCCCCAGGCAGTAATTTCGGGGGCGGGGGCAGCTACAACGACTTCGGCAGCTACAACAACCAGGCCTCCAGCTTCGGGCCCATGAAGGGCGGCAGCTTCGGGGGGCGCAGCTCGGGGCCCTACGGTGGAGGTGAGACCGGGGGGACCCCAAAATCGGGCTGGGGGAACCTCAAAATAACCTTAGGGGCAGCTCAGCGGGGCTCGGATTTGGGGGGTTCAACTCGGGGCACTGCGGGGGAGGTGAGAGCCCAAAATATCCTGGGGGGAGTCATAGGGGCAGTTTGGGGTCCTGTGGGTTAGATGAGTCCTGGGGGACCCTAAAAATGGGATGGGGGGGCCCCAAAATACCCTTTGGGGATCTGAGGGGGAGGTGAGTCTTGGGAGACCCCAAAATATCTGGGGGGGGGCACCTTGGGAGGGCTTAGCTTTGGGGGGCCCTACAGGGGAGGTGAGTGAAGGAGGACCCCAAAAATGGGCTGGGGGGACCCCGAGGTATTTGGGGGGG
>NW_020958787.1:0-1794 GCF_003031625.1 Empidonax traillii | reverse complement strand
GCCCGGGGGGGGGACACACACCCCCCCTGTGTCACCTCCTGTCACACACCCCCCTCCCCTGTCACTGCCCTTGTCATCCTCTGTCACTCCCCCTTGCCCCCTCTCACCCCCCCAGATCACCCCCATCAGTAACGACCCTACAACAACAAGAACGACCCTACAACAAGAACGACCCTACAACAACAATAACGATCCTACAATAACAACAGCAACGACCCCGAAATTAACAACAACCACCCCACAACAACAACAGTAACGATCCTACAGCAACAACAATCACCCCACAATACCAACGATAACGACCCCACAACGACCCTACAACAACAATTGACCCTACAATAACAACAGTAACGACCCCAAAATTATCAACAACCACCCCACAATAACAGCAATAACGACCCTACGATAGCAGCCCCACAGTAACACAATAACAACCCCACAACAGCCACAAACCAACAACAACAACGACGACCCTACAACAACAATCACCACCCCACAATAGCAAACAATAACGACCCTACAACAACGATAAGGACACCACAATAACAACAACCACCCCACAATAACAACAGTAACGACCCCACAACAACGACCCTACAACAACAACCCAACAACAATGACCCCGCAACTACAACAATAACGACCCTACAATAACAATGATAACAACCCCACAACAACGACCCCGCAGCAGTGAGCCTACAATAACACAGCCCAGGGCCCTGTGATGATGGTGATGATGGTGGTGGCCAGAGGGTCCCCCCCTTTCCACCCGTCCCCCTTCCCCCCCCGCAGCCGTTGGAGCTGCTTCCGCCTCTTCCCGTCCTGGGGCCCCAACCCCAAAACCGGGAACAGGAACATGTGTGGGCTCAGACACGTGTGTGACACACACAGACACACAGAGATGTGTGTGACACACAGACACACAGACACGTGTGTGACACTGATACACACACAGACACGTGTGTGACACACACAGATACACACACAGACACATGTGTGACACACACAGACACACACAGACACATGTGTGACACACACAGACACTGACACCCCCCGGTGCCCATCACACGCGTGTGCCCCTCCCCTGTCCCCCCCCCCCACCCCCCTGTGTCACACACCTGTGCCAGGACACGCCTGGGCCGCGCTCGGGCACTTGGGGACACCACGGGGACACCACAGGGACAGGGACACCACAGGGCCACCCCCTGTGTGGGCTGTGCCACCCCCTGGGGACACCCTGGGGACAACGGGGGAGGAAAGGGGGGGACAGGAACCACAGGGGGGGATGAGGAGGAGGGGGGACATGAGGACAGGAAAGGGGGACAAGGTTGGGGACACTGGGGGGATTGGGGACATCTGGGGACATTGCAGGGGAAACACCAGGCCCAGGAGATGACACAGGGAGGTGACAGTGCCCCCCGGGGGGCTGTGGCAGTGCCACCAGTGGGGGTGGCAGTCCCTGGGGAGGTGACAGTGACACCGGAGGGGGGGGGGTGGCAGTGCCACCCGGATGTCCTGGTCCCCTCCGATAGCGCCCGGCGGGGAGGGGGAGGTGACAAATTGGGCAACCGCTGGTGGCTTCCGTGGCCCGCGGGAGAGGAGGGGACAGGGGGGTGACAAAGGGGACTCGAGGGTGGCCCTGTCACCGCCCCCATGTCCTCACTGTCCCCAATGTCCTCAATCCCCCCAACGTGTCCTCAAATGTCCCCAAATGCCACCAGAGGCTCCTCCCCCTCGGGGGAGTGTCCACCGCATGCAAATGAGCCGATTTTTTTTTCCCCGTCACGTGCTCAA
>NW_020958786.1:12064-12136 GCF_003031625.1 Empidonax traillii | reverse complement strand
GCAGCTTCCACAAGGCCAGGGGCCAGCTGCTGCCCCTGGCTCGGGCCAATGCCAAGAGTCACGCAATCCTCA
>NW_020958786.1:10848-12030 GCF_003031625.1 Empidonax traillii | reverse complement strand
CCCTCACCCAGCACCACCACAGTCACCCCTAAGCCATGTCCCCAAAGGCCACAGCTCTGTCTGCAGCCCAGGATGACTTTTAGCACCCCCTGGTTTCACACACAGCAATAGAAAGCAGGACCTGAGAGGCTAAAATGGGAGGAACAGCTTTAATTTTTGGCAAGTCTCTGCTGGGTATGAAAACCCTCCTTGCAGACAGACATTCAGGTTGGTGGGGCTGAGACGTTTCCTTCCTGCTCACACAGCAAGCACTTCAATTCCAGAGAGCAGGGTGAGCCTGGAGAGGTTTGCCTTTTATCCCAGTCCCTCTTCCCTTGGTCCAGAGGTTCCCAGCTTGGTCTTGAATTCTTCCAAGGATGGGGCATCTCCATCTTCTCTGGGCAACCTCTGTCAGGGGCTCCCCACCCTGACAGGGAAGGATTCCTTCCCAATATTCCATCTATCCCTGCCTGAGGGACTCTCAGAGCCCCTCGCAGCAGCTGGAAGGCGCCTTACGGGACGAGGGCGGTAGCGCGAGGCTGTGGGGAACCGTGCTGTGGGGAAAGCTGTTTTACGAGCCCGGGACGAGGCAGCGGATCCTTCCCCCGCTCAGGCGGAACTCCCTCGGGAGGACAAAGCCTAGAAAGGGCTTGGGGTCTGTCTGTGGGAGCGGACGTGTAGAAACCCGAGCGCGAGCCCCCTCACGGCCTGCCCGTCCCCTCACACCGCCCGCCCCTCTCGGCCCTGCCCGCGGCCCCCGGCGGGGAACCGGGGCAGCGGGGGATCCTCTGCCTCCCTCTCCTCTTCCCTGTTCCCTCTCCCGCCGCCCTCCTTGTCACTGCCTCGCCATTCTTCCCTCCCTTCCTCCCTCTTCTTCTACTTCGTCTTTTCCTCCCCTCCTTCTTTCCTCTTTCCCTCCCTCTTCTATCCTTCCCCGTCTCGTCTCCTCTCCTTCCCTCTCCTTCCCTCCCTGCGTCCCTCCCTGTTCCCGCCCCTCTCCCTCTCCCTCCCCCTCTCCCCCCCGTCCTTGAGCGCAGGGTGAGAGCGGCAGCGCCGTCCCTGCTCCTCCTCCTCCTCCTCGTCCTCCTCCTGCCCGCCGCCGTTAGCGGCCTGTTCGCCCCGGGCCAGGCGGCGGCTCCAGGTGAGGCAGGGGGGACTCGGGGGTCCCAGGTGAGGCAGGGGGGGCTCGGGGGTCCCAGGTGA
>NW_020958786.1:3068-7980 GCF_003031625.1 Empidonax traillii | reverse complement strand
GGCTTCTCATCCAGACACGAAGGAAAGCCAAGGGGAAGATGGGAAAAGGTTTGGGTGGAAGTCTTATCTGTTCAAGTGGTTAAACCTTACAGTGAAATAATTTAATACTAATTCCTGTGTCTTGTGAAGATTTTGAATGCACTTTATTAATGAAATGTTGCACTACAGAAATTTCAGGTACACTGAAAATGCCAAATCCACACTGTTAGACTGGTTAAAAGAAATTTGGTTATTGGATGGGCATTCGCATTACAAATAATGGATTTATTTTTAAATATTATTAAAGGAAATGTGTCACTTTGGGCTGTGGTGGAGTTAATTTTTGCCACCGAGCACAGGCCTTTTCTGCCCCTCACACCTCCCCTGTGCTTGGGGTTAAGCCTGTTACTCTCTTTCAGGTCATTTTACTTCTGCTTAAATCCAAATTAATGCTTCACTTTAGCATAGAGTGTAACCACTTTTACAGTCTGTTATCTCTTCAAAAGGGAAAATTGAGGCATAAGAAAAACATATTAAAAGATAAAGTGGCAGAAAAAGTCTCGCTGTGCTGTGTATATTTAAATACTTACAGCTCATAAGTTGTTGGCAGGTTCAATGCACGTATTTTAAAAGCCCATTCGTCTATTTGGTTAATTTAAATGGCCCTGAAGGGAGGATTCTGAATGTCTGGGCTTGGACTGTACATGAGCAGGAGTCCATTTTTGTATCTTTAACACAGAAAGAGGTCTTGGAAATTTAGTTGCTGGTGAACACTCTGGGTCTTTCAAGCCTCTGTGTTACAGCAAATTAGTCATGACAAGATTTAGGCAGGAATTCCTGACTGTGAGGGTGGCTGGATGGGGCATCCAGTGCCACCCCTGCCCTGGGCAGGGACACCTTCCACCAGCCCAGGGTGCTCCAAGCCCCGTCCAACCTGGCCTGGGACACTTCCAGGGATCCAGGGGCAGCCACAGCTTCTCTGCCCAACCTGTGCCAGGGCCTGCCCACCCTCCCAGCCAGCAATTCCTTCCCAATATCCCATCTATCCCTGCCCTCTGGCAGTGGGAAGCCATTCCCTGTGTGCTGTCCCTCCATCCCTTGTCCCCAGTCCCTCTCCAGCTCTCCTGGAGCCCCTTTAGGCCCTGCAAGGGGCTCTCAGGTTTCCCTGGATCCTTCTCTTCCCCAGGCTGAGCCCCCTCAGCTCTCCCAGCCTGGCTCCAACAGCTGTGCCTGTTTATTTCAAGAATTTATTTTTGTTTCGAATGAAAACTGTAAATTAAACATACTTTTCTGGAAGTCCTTTGACATAATAATCTTTAAAAGACTGCATTTAGCTTCTCATTATGATCTACAGGAATTGGATCTGAATTACTGTTTAAACCACTCCAGTGGGAGATTTAAAGAGCAAATTGAATTCATTGCACAAGATAAACAGAAAGGAGTTTGCAGTAAATGCAGCCTTGCTGGAAAACAGTTTGGCTCCTGATGAAGTGAAGCATCAGCACTTTCAGTATTGAAGTTGCCATAATGGATGAATCAGCAGGGGGGGGGGATTTTTATGTTCTTATTCAGACTCCTCAGGTTTAAATGGAGTAGGTGTGACCTGACTCCAGCACTTTAAATCAGCCTGGCACTGTTGGCATCAAAACTGCCGGGCACAAAAATCCACTTCTTCGACATCTACGATGAAGAGGGAAAAATAATTTACATTTCTGTTTTCCCCAGGTGTGTGGAGGAGTGCATTTTTGCAGGGCTGGTCTATAATTTTGTTGCTCTGAGCTCACAAAATCTTCAGAGCAGTGTTTAGTAAATCCTGCTAGAACAAGTATTTAGTAAATCCTTCTAGAACAAGGAATGCTAACTGCTGTGGAAGAAGAAGCCAGGAGAGAACGGCCTTCAGAAGGAATTTTTCGAGCTGCCACAGCTTGAACTTGAATTTGGTAAGTGTTATTTTATCATTGACCTCAAAAGGGTGAAATCACTGCTGATTCCAGAGCCAGAGACATATTGATTATTTCCCGAATGTCCATGTGTTGGTTCAGTGACCTTAATCCTCATTCCTGGAAGTGTCCAAGGCCAGGCTGGACGGGGCTTGGAGCAGCCTGGGCTGGTGGAAGGTGTCCCTGCCCATGGCAGGGGTGGCACTGGATGGGCTTTGAGGTCCCTTCCAACCAAAATCATGATTGTTTAAATTCAGTGTCTGTGAGATGTGCCCTCTCATCTTTGCCAGTTGACTTCAATCCAGTTCTTTTCCTTTCCTTCTCACAAGGCCTTTATTCAGCATCCATCTTCTGTGGTGTATTTGTTTCATGGTTTTAGATGGAATATGTTCCTCGGTTAGTTTATCGATGTTTTTGTGACTCCTATTTTGCTTGGCCCTCCCAACCCAACCCCGATGGTGGATTCTCTGTCCCTGGAGGTATTTTAGGATGAGCCTGGATGTGGCACTTAGCCGTGGGAGTGGAGCAAGGGTTGGGCTTGATGATCTCAGACGTCCTTTCCAAGCCGGTTGATTCGATGATTCCACGATTCTTTAATCCTACCAACTGCTCATTAATTCCGTCTGCTTTTATTAACCCAGTCACGGGGCTGAGGCGCAACGGCGTTTTGGAGTGAAGTTTTCTCTATTTCGACATGGGAGCTGCCCGAAGATATTAATGTTGTCGTTTTTTGGGGGGGTGGCAGAGGGCGGGTTCTTTGGGGCCGTGTGGGAGGCGCTGTGGGCTCTGAGGGGCCGGGGGGGGCGGCCATGGCGGAGGGAAAGGGGCGGGGCCTGAGGGGAAAGGCGGGAGGGCTCTGGCTCCGCCCCTTCCCGCCCCGCCCTCGGGGAGGGGGCGGGACTCGCCCTCCCATTGGCCAATCGCAGCGCTCCGTTCTCCCCCAGCCCCCGGCTGACGCGCGACGCTCGCTTCTGATTGGCGGGCGGGCGCGTCAGTCACGGGGCTCAGCGCCCGCAGGCGGAAGAGTCGCGCCCAGGAGCGGGTACGGGGGCCGGGGCGAGGGGAATGGGAATAGGAATGGGATTGGGAATAGGAATGGGATTGGGAGAGACAGAGAGGGAGCGGGCCCGCGAGGGCGCAGGGTCGGCCCCGCGCGTCCAGGTGTGTCACCGCCTGACCTCGCCCGGGACGCGCCGCCGGTGCCACGCGCGGGGTTTGGGGTCGGATTTGAAGGGGGAAAAAGAGGCTTATTGTGTCTAAATGACAATTTATCGCGAGCGTCACCGTTCCTGGCAGGGCTCTGATGCGGCTCGGGGTCGTGCCTGCTCGCGCCCCGCCGCTGGAATGTCGCTGCTCCCGGAGCGGATTCACAGCCGGGATGGGCTCTGGGCAATCGCGGGGTTCGGCTGCTTCCTCTTGTCCGGCCTCTCTCGAGCCTTTAAACTTTAACAGCGCTCCTGAAGAGCCCTCGCTTTGCTCCGGGGCTAAGCGTCACAGTCCTGTAAAGGGATGAATCATGGAATGGGTTGGGTTGGTTTGAGCCCACCCAGTGCCACCCCCTGCCATGGGCAGGGACACCTTCCACCAGCCCAGGGTGCTCCAAGCCCCGTCCAACCTGGCCTGGGACACTTCCAGGGATCCAGGGGCATCACAAAGAATGTAAATATAAATGCTGTCACTTTTTAATAATTTTGCCACACACCCTTATTTTTTTATTTTTTATGAATTCCTTTTTTTTCCTCCTTCTGTCTTTCTGTAATACTTAAAAGTTCGCCCAGCCCAGTGCTGTGGGATGGGGAGAACTGAAAGTGAAAGTGCAGGGAATTACTGCAGTAAGTGGAAAAAACACTGTGGACTTCAGAGAAGCTTTCACAGAAGCTCCTGAACTGCTTTTCATCATCTGTGCATGTGGGTTAAAGCCTGTTCTAATGAGTTGCTCGTAGAAGATGCATCTTCTTCATGGAAAACTTGAGTTTTCATCTTGATTTGAAGTTTCTTCTCTTCCTCCTTTGTGTCTGTTTTCTGTGGGAACAGGAGGTTCTGTTCTTTCCTAACCTGATGAAATTCCAGTTTACTTTGTGCAGACTTTTTGCATTTCCTTGCAGCTGCTTTTAATATTTTGTTGAAGTGAAATCAGTTCATTCCGGGAGAGAAAAAGCTGATTTTTTTTGTTGAGCTGCTGTTGTGTTTTCTGCCTGAATGACACACAGGTGGGTTCACCCTGAGTGCTGCCACCTGCCAGGGCTGCTTTTCCCAGCTTCAGTTGTGTTCAGCCTGTGGAATGTCTGCAGCTGGCTCTTCTAAATGTGTTTTCCTTTGTTGGCCATGAGTGAGGAATGTCTGCAGGGGCAGTGGGAGAACCTGTCTGTCCTTGGGAAAGGGGAGGAGGCTGATTGTGGGAAGGGCAGTGGATGCCAAGGGCTTTGCCTGTTTCCTCCTGGGAAGCGTGTGGGTGGAAGTTGAAGGCAGAGAATGGGGTTTGTAGCTTCATCCGGGTAAGAAATCCCAGCTGAAAGGATCTGCCTCCACCAGAGGTGTCTGTTTGTGGAGCAGGATGGAATTGGGCTAAAACCTGTCCCTGTGTCTGTGTTAATCCATGTGGGGACAAACCTCAGCCTGTTCTGGTGGTCCTGGTGGAGCCTCAGCTGGTTTTTCACAGTGAAATACAGATTGTTGTTTTCTTCCTTTGTTTCTGGGGGTGTTGGGAACTACAGATGTGGATCTTGGAATGGGTTAGGTTGGAAAAGACCTTAAAGCCCATCCAGTGCCACCCCTGCCATGGGCAGGGACACCTTCCACCAGCCCAGGGTGCTCCAAGCCAAGGTTGCTCCAGGGGCAGCCAGAGCTGTGGAGCTGCATAAAGGGGCTCCAGGAGAGCTGGAGAGGGACTGGGGACAAGGGATGGAGGGACAGGACACAGGGAATGGCTTCAAACTGCCAGAGGGCAGGGAGAGATGGGAGATTGGGAAGGAATTGCTGGCTGGGAGGGTGGG
>NW_020958786.1:0-2644 GCF_003031625.1 Empidonax traillii | reverse complement strand
AGAGATGGGAGATTGGGAAGGAATTGCTGGCTGGGAGGGTGGGCAGGCCCTGGCACAGGTTGGGCAGAGAAGCTGTGGCTGCCCCTGGATCCCTGGAAGTGTCCCAGGCCAGGTTGGACGGGGCTTGGAGCACCCTGGGCTGGTGGAAGGTGTCCCTGCCCATGGCAGGGGTGGCACTGGATGGGCTTTAGGGTCCCTTCCATGATCCCTATGGATCCATATTCCCTGTCTGTAGTTTTGTCCCAGATTCTAAAGTGAGCAAAACGCCTCTGGTTTGTCCCTCATGTTCAGGACCCCCCCCAATAATCCAGGCAGGGTTTGTGCAGCGTGGGGAGTCCACAGGACACGGCTCAGCCCTGAGTGTGCAGAGTGGGGAGGGCTCTGCCAGGATAACAGTGAGTCACTCTGGGCACTGGAAGTTGCCTTCATTCCACCAACATTCTATCCCTGTAGTGCCAAACCAGACAGAGTCTCCTCTCAGTCCCAGAAGGGAAGGGCTGGGTTTGGTGCAGTTCCAGTGCCTTTGGTGTTGGAGCAGTTCTGTACCAGTGAGAGGAGTTGTTCCCTAAGTCACCCAGGCTTGCACAGGTGATTCCTGCAGGCGGGGAGAGCTCCAGGAGTCGTTCTGGGTGATGCAAAGTGTGTTCCCAGGTGAGGGAATCACCTCAGCTGTGCCCAGTGGGGAGAGGAAGGCACGGGAAGGGCCTGGAGCGGCCGGGCCCAGGGGAAGGGGACACACACATCAGTGCTGGGAGGAGGGACAGAGTCCAGATGGAGCTGTTTGAAAACAAGGAAGGGCCAGGTGGTTGAGCCCAGATACTGCACAAAGGAAAAATAAGTGTTGGAATTGAGGGATTGGTTCTGGTGTTTAAAGCAACATCACAACTATGGGTTTCTGGAACTGGATCCAGCAGGACAGACTTTTTGATCCTGTCCACAGGAGGTGACCTGTGTTTTGTAATTAGCCAAGCTGTTTATTTATTCGTTTTTATTCCATTTCTTAGTGTAGAATTTCTAATTGTTGATATTAGCCAGGAATATGTTCTCCATCAGCCTGTGCTGTGACAGAATCCTGAAGGACATTTGTTGTTAGTCTTCAACAAATGGCTGGAACTGAATTATGGAGGTTGGCAATATTAAACCCAACTAGAATGGTGCTGAAGGAGCTGTGAATCAGTTAATTAACTTTGCTTTCCTCTTCCCATATTTAAAGTTCTCTGTGACCTTCTCTGCAGCAAGACCTTCCTTGCCCTTGGTATCAGCTGATTTGCTGAGTTGGTTTCTTTTTGCCTGTGTTAGAAAGGCACTGTGTTATATTATCTACTAATCTGGAGACTGGAAATGTTAGTATCTAATCCACAATCCTTGACATGACTTTAAGTCTTAAAGTTTTTGGGTTGTGTGATGATTTTCCTTTGTAATTCTGTTGAGGGTGGGTGGTTTTTGAAATATATCTTAATAAAGCATCCATGGAGTTTATAATGGAATGGGTTGGGTTGGGAGGGACCTTAAAATCATCCCAATCCACGGGCAGGGAACCTTCCACCAGAAGGTCCCGGATGAAAGACTCAACCCCGTGAGAACCCTCGTGCTGTAAAACCGCTCAGGAGGGCTGTGGGTCTGCAGGTGTCACTGATCTGTGTCTGGCTGCGTTCCAGGTGCTTGGGACAGGGCTGTTGATGGAAAGGTTCACGTGCCAGCCCCGAAGGAGCAGGGCAGAGTAAGCGGGGAGGCGATGGCCGGGTTCCTGGACAACTTCCGCTGGCCCGAGTGCGAGTGCATCGACTGGAGCGAGCGCAGGAACGCCGTGGCCTCCATCGTGGCGGGGGTGCTGGTGAGCTGGGCTGGCCAGGGCCGGGTGGTTTGGCTGCACCTTTGGGGGTTTCACCCTGGACTGCCCCCCGAGAGCACCCAGGGAAGGGCTGGAGCTGTGTCAGGGCAGGCTCAGGTTGGAGCTCAGCACAAGGTTCTTCCCCCAGAGGGTGGTTGGCACTGCCCAGGCTCCCCAGGGCAGTGGGCACGGCCCCAAGGCTGCCAGAGCTCCAGGAGGGTTTGGATGATCCTCTGGGACTCAGGGTGTGACTCTTGGCGATGGGCCTGTGCAGGGTCAGGGGTTGGACTGGATGATCCCCTTCCATCTCAGCATGTTCTGGGATTCTGTGAAGTGCCATTCTGTGATTCTTTAAAGTCTTGTGAGATTGTCAGCAGCGTTTTTATGTCCTATGATGTTGCTGCTGATGAACCATTTCTGCTCCCCTTTAAAAAGAAATTCCTCGTGGATTTTCTGTGTAATTAGATCAGTTGGAACACCCCTGTCCTGCATCATCTGTACCTCACCTGTGTTTAGAGGATTCTCCTTCCTGAGGCTGCACAGGGAATTTCACAGGATCACAGAAGGTTTGGGTTGGGAGGGACCTCAAAGCCCACCCAGTGCCACCCCTGCCCTGGGCAGGGACACCTTCCACCAGCCCAGGGTGCTCCAAGCCCCGTCCAACCTGGCCTGGGACACTCCCAGGGATCCAGGGGCAGCCACAGCTTCTCTGGGCACCCTGTGCCCTGCCAGGCTGTCACAGTGGTGTGTTTTGCTGGCAGTTTTTCACAGGCTGGTGGATCATGATCGACGCTGCCGTGGTGTACCCCAAGC
>NW_020958785.1:19022-21717 GCF_003031625.1 Empidonax traillii | reverse complement strand
GGGATTACGCGGCGGAGGTGGAGGCGCTGCGGCGGCGGGGGAGGGACCGAGCGACCGGGAGAAGGTGCCCCCCATCCCGGTACTTCTGTGGGCGCACGGGGAGGGCAGAGGGGATAACCCGGGGAGGGCAGAGGGGACAATACGGGCAGTGGGGACAGCCCGCGGAGGGAGGACATTCGGGGAGGGAAACAGCCCGGGAAGTGGGGACAGTCCAGGGAGGGGACACAGCCCGGGGAGGGGGCACAGCCTGGAGAGGGGGACACAATCCAGAGAGAGGGCACAGCCTGGGGAGGGGGCACAGCCCGGGGATGGGGGTTTCACTGGCACAGCACGTGTCCTGCCATGCGCCATTGCCACCGCTGTCCCCAGGGGAGCAGCACCCGGCGCCTTGTGGGGACTCACCCCCTCTTCCCCTCTCTTTTGCAGGAAGGGTTGAAGTCCAGCAGCCCCCTAGACCCCTCCCCACTCAGCCCAATATTCCCAGTCCCACCACTCAGGGAGCAGAAGGGGCTCAGCCCCGGCTCCGGAGCTGGGGATGCTGGAATGGTGCTGATAGGACACGTGTCCCGATCCCACAAGATGCCATGAGTCGAGATGATCACATGTCCCAATCCCACCGTGTCCTGATCCTGCTCTGTGTCCCGATCCTACTCTGTGTCCTGCTCCCACCACGTCCCGACCCTGTTCCCTGTCCCGATGCCTCCAGGTGTCCCCATCCTGCTGTGCCCCAGCCCCAGCTCTGCAGCCTGACAGCAGGACAGAGGGGTCACTTCTCCAGCCCTCGGGCAATTTTAGCTCATCCAGGGGACAGTTTCCCCCCTGGCCTCTCGGAGCTGCTCTGGAATCAGCTCTGGGCATTAACGCTCCAGAAACTGGGAAGACTGGGAAGGTGTTTGGGCAATAAAGGCTGTGCTGCTCTCCAGGATGTCTCCCTGTACCATCAGCTCCACTGTACCCCTATTCCCATGAGCCTAACTGTCACCCCTCCCCCCCCAGCTGGCCCCCCAAATCCAACCATCTGCCCCCAAACCCAACAGTCCCCCCGAAACGGGACTCCCCGCTCCAGGGTTTTCTCCAGCCTCTCCCACCGCCTGCCCAGTGCCTGCTAGGGCAGGACCCGGCTCTGCCAGGGACCCCAAAATGCCCTGGGGTGCCGGGGGGGGGCACAGAGCCAAGGTAGGGACAGGGAGGACGGGGACCAGGAGCTGCTGCTGCTGCTTTGCTGTCACTTCCCAGCATCCTCGGATTCACTTTGAAGGTTTCCAGGAAAGTTGGATTTTCCTGCCAGTGTATCCTGTGCAAAGGGCAGGCAGGCATCCGCCCCCCCCCCACACACACCACTGCCCACGGGGGGATCCCCCGTGCCCCCCACTGCCCCAACCCTGGGGGGGATGGAGAAGGGGCTGGCAGTGACTTCCCAGGTGAAAGTGTCCTGGTGAGGCCCTTCCCACCGGGATTGGGGCTCCCTGGGATGGGGTGAGGGGACAAGCCCCATTCCCACACCCCAAATGTGGTGGTCTCGGAGCAGAGCCCCCCCAGAGCTTTAGGATGGGAAGGGGAGCTGGGAACAGCATTCCCATGGCCCAACCACTGGCATGGGAAGAACTGATTACAGTGAGGGGCTAAGTGGGGGGTTATTTGGGGAATGGGACAGAGGTGGGGTCTGGGGAGGCCGGATCCCAGCAGGGGTCCCTGGTGACCCTGGGAGGCTTCAGGGAGCCCTTGGAATGGGCTCTCAGAGGGATCATCCCACCAGCACAACCACAGGCCCAAGGGGTCCCGGTCAGGCAGGGCCAGGGGTCCAGCAGCGTCCCCACGGTGGGGCTGGGGGGGCCGGGGGGGCCCGGGGGTGACTCACCGTTATTTGCAGCTCAGGAAGGAAACGGCAGTAGCTGAGAATGGATTCGGGAGCGACACCATCCCGGCCATCGCAGACACTTCCCGGTCCCCAGGGAACGCGGCGCAGCCAGAGGGCAGGAAACAGCCCACGGCTCGGGGTCAGCGCCCGGCGGGGCCCCACACCTCGGCCCCCCCTGCAGCCCCCCCGCGCCGGGCTGGGCATCCTGCAGGGATGGGAGGGGGTCCCGAGCACGGCTGGACCCTCCACGGCAGCTCCCACGGGATGGGGACAGAGGGACAGTGGCCGTGGGGGGGGGGCTGGCACCCCCAGAGCCCCGGGGACTCACTCCCTGGAATTCCCAGCCCCGGTGTGTGTGGGGAATGGGGTATTTTGGGATGGGAGACACTCCTGGGAGAGCTCTGGGCACCACCACGGGGCGGGGGAGGAGGGTCCCAGCCTTCCCCCCTTCCATCCAGGAACAATAGTCCCGCCGCCAACAGAAGCTGCACCGTGATAACCCGGCGGGTCCGAGGCATCCGGCACGGCAGGAAGGAGCCCAGCAGAAGGAAACATTAAATCCAGGGATATAAACAGAGCTTTGGGGCCGGCCCCGCCCCCCCACGGCCCCGCTCAAAGGGGGTCCCGCGGGGTGGGGCCCTCACAGCGCCGGCGGGATGGAGAAGAGCAGCTTCGCCATGGCCAAGTTCGGTCTGGAGGCCAAGGAGGCGATGCCCAAGCGGGACTGCGGGTTTTACATGAAGTACATCTTCCTCTTCACCTCCCTCATCCAGTTCCTCATCATCCTGGGGCTGGTGCTGTTCATGGTGTACGGGAACGCGCAGGCGGGCACCGACA
>NW_020958785.1:5558-17675 GCF_003031625.1 Empidonax traillii | reverse complement strand
GGAGAAGAGCAGCTTCGCCATGGCCAAGTTCGGTCTGGAGGCCAAGGAGGCGATGCCCAAGCGGGACTGCGGGTTTTACATGAAGTACATCTTCCTCTTCACCTCCCTCATCCAGTTCCTCATCATCCTGGGGCTGGTGCTGTTCATGGTGTACGGGAACGCGCAGGCGGGCACCGACACCCACCTGCGGCTGCTGGAGGAGCAGCTGCAGGACCGCTACAACAAGATCATCACCCTGGGCACCAGGAACATGAACCTCACCCGCGCCCTCAACGCCACCCTCAAGGACAAGGACAAGCTGCAGGGCCTCGTCTCCAAGGTCCAGCGGGAGCTGGACAAGTGCAACAGCACCCAGACCCCCAACAACCTCCCCCAGGTGAGGGCAGGGCAGGGCACCCAGGGGTGCTGGGACCTCGTTATGGCAGGGCTGGGGGAGAGGGGCTGGGGGGGCAGAGCCTGGTGGTGATGCTGAGGTGCCTCCCCTTCCCCCAGTCCTGGGGGTCTCAGCCCTGGTGTCCCGGAGAGGGGCTGGCCATGGGGGTTCCAATCTTGTAGCCATCCTCCTCCTCATCATCATCATTGTCATCCTCTTAAGCCTCCAGCGCTCCCACAGCACCCAAGAGGTGATGCCAGGGGATTCCTGGTGTTCTGACCCCCCTCCCCTTCCTCTCCCTCTCCCTCTCCCTCTCCCTCTCCAGTCCCCGATGCTCTCACCAGTGTCCAGAGGGAGTGAGGGGATATCCCAGGGATGTCTTTGTGGGATGCTCTGACCCCCCACCATCCTTTTCCTCCTCCTCATCCTCCCCAGCCCCCAGTGCTCTCCCAGTGTCCACGAGGTGATGCCAGGGTGGGTGGTCCTTGCAGGATGCTCTGACCCTCCTCCTCATCATCATCTTCCTCCCCCCTCTCAGCTGCAGGAGTTCATGTACATCAAGATGAAGTTGGCCGAGTGCCAAATTACCACCAGCCTCATCAACACCACCTGCAATGGTGAGAGACCTCTCCCCCTCCCCAAAATCATCCCCTTCCCACCCTCCTGGGGACCCCCAGAGCCCCTCAGGGACCTGGGCAGGGGGGTGGCACTGGGGGACACCCACCCTGTCCCCCACTCTCTGTGCAGCCGACAAGCTGCAGCTGCAGAGGCAGCTGGACCAGATCACCTTATCCAAGAAGGAGCTGGAGGAAAACTACCAGAAAACACAAACCACGCTGGCCAAAACCACCCAGGAGCACGAGAGGTGCCAGGAGGACCTGAGGACCAACAGGACCAGCTGGGATTTCACCAAAACCGAGCTGGAGCTGCTGAAACACGAGAGCAGATCCCTGAAGAACGACATCAACGACAACTTCCAGCGGCTCCTGGAGCTGGTGAAGCACTATCGCTGCAGCGAGGCCGAGAGCAAGCTGCAGCAGATCAGGGACGACACAGAAGGGCTGTTCCGCTGGCAGCAGGACCGCGACACCATGTACGTGAGGAGGAGAGCCTGCGAGGTGAGCGTCGAGCAGTGCCGCGTCGGCTTCACCAGGGAGCTGCAGGAGCTCCGGCAGCGGCTCCAGGCCATGGAGAAGCAGGTGAAGGACGGGCAGGAGGAGAGGAGGAAGCTGCAGGGGGACAAGGAGCAGCAGGCCAAGGAGCTGGAGGAGAAGAGGAAGGCGGTGGCGGCACAGGCAGATTCGCTGAGGGAGCAGCTCAACATCTGCATGGGCACCAAGGTGAGGGGGCTGGGGGTGTGAGGGGGCACAGGGGGACACGAGGGGACCTGGGGGCACACGGGAACGGGTGGGAGCCGGCGCTGGGGTGGCACTGTTGGGTCAGGCACGGGCGGCTCTGCAAACGCACCTTTGCACGGGGGTTTCATCCTGACCCGTGGGTTTTCCTTGGACGGGGATTTTCCCACTGAGTGGAGCCTGGCCCCGAGCAGTGCCACCACTGACCAGTGCTGATTGGTGTCCCCTTGATGGTGCCCCCCCATCCCCTGCAGATGAACCCCTTCTTCGATGTGTCCAGCCCGAGGGTGCCGGGGGGCACCAGCCGCTCAGGGCCCTTCCCCAGCACAGGCTACTACGCAGACTATCTGAAGAACCAGGGGGTCTTCGGCAACATAGGTGAGTCCTCAGCCCTGGGGGGGCCCTGTCTGCAGAGCCGGGGGCCCCCCGGGTGCCCGGCCTGGCTCAGCCCCACCCCACCCCACCCCTCCAGGCAAGGCGAACGTGGAGGAGATCCAGAGGATGCTGAAGATGGTGGAGCAGTACACGGCCACCCTGAAGAACTCCGGGTGAGGGGGGGCCTGGCATGGACCCCCCCCAGAGGGTAAAGGGCCGAGCAGCGAGCGGGACGCTCCGACGAGGTGCTCCAGGACAAGCCCAGGAGGTGCTTCCCACAGCACGGATGGCAAACCCCGACCGGGAGCCAGCAGCCAGGACCACCCTCTCCTTGTCCCCCACCCTCCCCGAGCCCCCCCTGTGTGTCCCCGTCCCCCCCCCCGCCGCACATGTATCCCTGCGCTTGGCTGGAATTCCGCCGGCCCTGAGCACCGGCACAACTCGCCGCACGTGTGGTTGGATTCTCTGTGGAGGGCACGGAGGCCACGGCCGGGCCGGGGAGGGAGAACATCCAGTCCCGGCTTAGCGCTGGGTCCCCCTGGGGTGGGAAGTGCTGGAGGACGAGGGAGCGGGACGTCCTTGGCCGCCGAGCCCCCTGCGGGCGCGGTGATTAATCACCGCCCGTCACTCCGGGATTTACGGCCGCGCTCCCCACTCCTTCCTGTGGAAAGAGCTTTTCCTGCCTCGCCGGGCTGCCCGCACGCCAGGCATTCCCTGCCAGCGCCTCGGAGGCACGTAGAGCTCCCGCTCTGCCCCCAGCCCCTTCCCGACCCCCTCTCCCATCCCCGGGTCGCATCCGTGTCCCCCAAGTCCCATTTGGGTCCCCCCAAGCCACATCCATCCCGGGACAACGGCGGCCACGTGCTCCTGCTGCCCTCCCCACCCCCGGGATGGGGATGCCACCGGGTGCCCTCATCCCTGGCCAGCCCTCGGAAGTGCCAGTGCCAGGCTGGGGTGGGATCAGGGTCACAGAGGGGGTCCCTCGCCGTCCCAGCTGCCCCCACACAGCTTGGCCAGGGGTCCAGCAGGACCCTCTCACTGCCAGAGGATTTCCTGGAGCTTCTCCATAAACAATCTGGGAGCCCCAGACACTTCCAGAGCCTGGGAGCCCCAGCTGGGGGGGGTGTGGGAGAGTGAGGGGTCCCCCTGGAGCATCCACCTTTGGGGTGGCAGAGCCCACAGCTGCCACGTGGGTGCAGGAGCTGGGGGTGACCCCACGTCTTCCCTGGCTTGGCCTTTATCCCATGGCTTGGGGCTGTATCCCTGGGGGTCCCAAGCCCCCCACGCTGCATCCCTGGGGCTGGGACCGCACGTTGGGAACACAGATGGACCCGCCAGGGCACTGAGCCCCTCACATGCCATGGTGGGGAGGGGGACACCTCAGGGGAGATGCCCGGGGTGGCTTTTCCCTTCCAGCCGCTCCAGCTCCTTGTTTGTCCTCCTGGTCAGGAAACGGGGCCTCTCCCAGTGCTTTTTTCCCACGTCTGGGGCTCGGGACACGCTCCCCCCGAGCCAGGAAAACGCAGGAGCCCAGGTTGGGAACGAGGGAGGGCACAGACACCAGAGCCACCGAAGGCACCACGGTTTAATCCCGGCATGGAGAGCCCGGCGCTCCCTTCCCGCGGTCCCCAGCACGGCCAGGGGGGACCCCCGGGCGCACCCCTCACTTCCCCACGCAGAAATCCCTGAAGATGATGTCCAGGACGTCCTCGGCGCCCACGTGGCCGGTGATCCGGCCCAGCTCCCGCCGCGCCAGCCGCAGCTGCTCAGCCGCCAGCGCCAGGTCCCGCGGGCGCTCCTGCCCGAACCGTGCCAGTGCCGCCGCGCAGCCCCCCAGGTGCCCACTGTGCCGGCTCTGGGTCAGGCTGGGAGAGCCACACAGGGGGTCCCCGCACCTGGGAGAGGGAGAGAAGCCAGGCTGGAGCACCCCCGGAGCCGGGACGGGGGTCGGTGTGCCCGCCATGCCCGCTCCCTGCACTCACAGCCGTGCCAGCTCCCGCGCCAGCAGCTCCAGCAGGTGGTCGAGCCCCTCGCCCGTCTTGCAGGACAGGAGGGTGGTGGGGGGCAGGGGAGGTCCCTGGGCGCAGGTGTGGCGCAGGGGACCCCCGTCCCCCCGCAGCAGGTCGGCTTTGTTGAGCACCAGGACACAGGGGGTGCCGGGGGGGGGCTGCAGGGCCCCCAGCGCAGCCCCCAGCCCCGCCGGCTCGGGGGGCACCATGCTGGCATCCAGCACAGCCAGCACCAGGTCAGCCTGGCACAGCCTGGGGGGGCACACAGAGTAGGGCAGGGGGTCAATAACCACCCCCTCCCAGCCAGCCCGTGGTGGTTGGTGACCCCCAGTGTAGCCCCCCCGGCCTCACCGGTCCCGCGCGCGGGAGACCCCCTCCCGCTCCACCAGGTCGGTGGTCTCGCGCAGCCCGGCCGTGTCGCTCAGCACCAGGGGGTACCCCCCGATGTCCAGGGCCACCTCCACCACGTCCCGCGTCGTCCCCGCCACCGGTGACACGATGGCGGCCGGGCGCTGGCCTGGGTGGGGAGGGGGACACATGGAACGCGGGGGGTGATTCCCTGTGGAATTTGGGGAGCCCCTTCCCGGCTGGGAGCAGCTCCCTCTGCTCTCCCCCTTCCCCTGCCCCACTCACACAGCAGGTTGAGGAGGCTGCTCTTGCCCACGTTGGGGGGCCCAGCGATGACGGCGTGGACCCCTCCTCGCAGCAGCTCCCCCCGGCGCCCGTCCCGCAGGTGGGCACCGATTTCCCGCTCCAGCTCCCGCACGGTGCAGTCCACTGCGGGGACAGGGGACGTGGCAGGGTGGGGACAGCGGGGACAGGGTGTCCCAGCACCCCCCTGACCCCACTGCCCCCTCCCACCTTGGGACAGAACCTCCTCCTCCACGTTGTCGTCCTCGCTGAAGTCGATGTAGGCTTCGAGGTGGGCGAGCGCCTGGAGCAGGGAGAGGGGTCAGGGGGACACCCCCAGGCCACAGAAGAGGGAGCAGCGGCCGGAACAGAGGTTTGGGCGGCCCTGACCTGGGTGAGGGTGTCGCTCCAGCGCTGGTAGAGCTGGCCCAGCTCGCCCTCCATCTGCCTCAGCGCCTGCCGCCGCTGCGCCTCCGTCTCGGCCCGGATCAGGTCCCCCAGGCCCTCGGCCGCCGTCAGGTCCAGCTTCCCCCGGCGGAACGCTCGGAGCGTGAACTCCCCGGGATTGGCGGGACGGAGCCCCGGGAGGCGCCCTGAGAGCCCCCCCCGTGAGCCCCTGCCCGCAGCACCCTGAGGGACGGGGGGAGAGGGGTGCGGGGGGCTCACCCCGAGGGGCAGGATGCAAGGGCAAGGGGGGAGGAAGGGATGGGGGGAGGCTCATCCAGCACCCTCAGCATCCTGAGGGTGAGGATGTGATGGGAGAGGGGCAGGAGGGACGCAGGGGCAGGGGGGGCTCACCCAGTGCCCGCAGCACCCCGCTGACCACGGCGGGCCCCCCGTGCACGTGCAGCTCGGCGCAGTCCTCCCCGGTGAAGCTCCGGGGCCCTGCGGGGACACACGGCCTGGGTGGGCACCGGCCGAGCCCCTCGGGCCCGGTACATCCCTCCGGTGGGCACAGGCACGTTTCAACCCCATAGGAGCTCCAGAGGGGCTCAGGAGAGACCCCCCAGTAGTAGCTCTATGGGAAGGGTGCAGAGGGGCCAGTGGTGGCCAAGGACCACCCCTGAGGGCCCCAAAACCCCCCCCCGGGCCCCAACCCACGCCCCCCACCCCACCTGGGAACCAGACGACGAGCCCACGGTCGAGGGTCTCAGCGGTGTCGGGGTCGCGGATGCGCCGCAGGGCCAGGACACGGGGCGGGGGCAGCTTGGGGGTCCCGGTGAGGGTCTGCAGGGCCCCCCGGCTGCCCGGGCCGCTGGCACGGATAACGGCGACCCCGCAGCGCCCGGGGGCCGAGGACAGGGCGAAGATGGTGTCCCCCCCGCCACCCGCCGAGGAGCTCAGGCAGCGCGCCCACCTAGAAGGGTCGGGGGGTCCTTATCCACACCCCCGGGGGGGCACAGGGGGTGTACAGCCCCCCCTCAACCACTCCCAAGGACCCCTGCCCACGTGAACCCCCTCCCCAAGTACTCCCCCTCCCCAGGGTCACCCCCTCCTCAAGGGTACCCCTTCCCTAGGTGGACTCCCACCCCGGGTACTCCCCCTCCTCAGATGCATCCCCTCCCCAAAAGCATCCTCTCCCCTTGTACTGCCCCTTCCCACGCACCCTCCGCCACACCAGGTCACCCCCACCCGCACGCGCACCCATTCCCGTGCATCCCCTCCCCGAAGTCTGCCCCGCAGGGGGTTTCCCCCCTCCCCGGGACCCCCCGTTTTGCCCCGGGGTGCCCCCACCTGCCCCCCGCCGCCCCCAGCGCCCTGGGCAGCGCCATGAGCGCGGCTCGCGCTGCCCGCACCCCGCGCCGGCCTCAGCGCGGCCGCCTCGCCCCGCCCACCTCGCCCGCTCCCATTGGCCAGAGGGCACAGAGGGGCGGGTTTAACGCCGCGCGCTCCCGTTTCTGATTGGTCGAGAGCGGCCATGGCGCTGCGCCGCCTGAAGCCGCGGGGCCCGGGCGGTTCCGCCCGGCGCGGGGCGCGGTGATGCCCGGGGGTCTCTGCCCACAGCCCCCCCACGGGCTGTCTCCGCCTGTCCCCACGCCGGGAGGGCTGCTGGGCGGAACCCACCCCTCTCCGTCCCACTGCCACGGCTGTACCCTAAAAATAACCCCCAGCTTCTCACGATCCTGAGCTGGGGGGGTGCCCGTGTCCGGAGAATTGGGGGACCCCACTCACCCCCACCCCGTCCGTCCCCTTTTCTCTGCACCCACTGGTGTCCCCGTGCCACGCAGGGGAGATCCCCTTGCCCCCAACCCTAACACAAGCTGTCCTGGAGCACCTGGAGGCTTTTGGGGATCCCTGCCCACCCTGGGGGGGTTCCTGCTCTTGGTACCCCCCGCACCCCGAGGGGCTGAGCCCCGGCTCCGCACCCAGCCAAGCCAGAGCTGCTGATTCCACTGGGAACCCCCACCCCATCCAGAGGGTCTCATCCCCGCGAGGGGGGTCGGGACTGACCCCTCGGTTGCGGGGTGGGGGGTCCCTACAAACAGGCCCCCGCGTGTGCCAGGAGGGACCCCCCCCCGCAGCCGCCCGCGCCCGTAGCTCTCTGTGAACCAGAGAAATGATCCCCGAGCAGCGTCACGGCTGTGTCCGCTCTTCATCCCTGCCTGCATCCCTGCCTGCATCCCGCTCCTCATCCCACATCCCATTTCGCCCCCCCATCCTTGTCCCCGTCCCACCCCCCTGCCAGGACCCAAGTTTAGGGGGGCTCAGAGTTTGGGGTCCGGCCAGCCAGGACCGGGGGGTCCACCTGCTCTGGAGGTGTCCCCCCCCATTGCCGGTCCCCAAAATCTCGAGTCGGTTTGCAGAGGGTTTCGGAGACCTCCCCCCGGGGGAGCGCGTGGGGCCCGGGAGGGGGGGTGGTCGTGCAGACAAAGGCGCTGGAGAGGGGAGGAGCAACAGCGGCGTGGCCGGGAAAGGCTGGGATCCAGACAGGAATAAAGACAGGGATACAGGCAGGGATACAGGCTGGGATTCTACTGAGATACAGGCAGAGATGTTGGCCAGGATGCAGGCAGGGATACAGGCAGGGATACAGGCTGGGATTCAGACAGGGATGCTGTCAGGGATGCTGTCAGGGATGCTATCAGGGATGCTGACCTGGATGCTGGGATTCCCAGGATATCAGAGACCATCAGTGCTCCCTCCTCCCTGTGGACACCCCCATGTTCCATGGGATCAGGGGGTCTCCGGGGGGGTTGGTTTCAGGCTCCTTTAGATGCACAGCCCTGCAAGGCCCCGGCGCCCCCTCCCCACCCTTGTGCCCAACTTTTCCTGTGCCCTCCCTTTCCCTAAACAGGGACAGACCAGGCCTGGAGATGCCCCAGTCTGTCCTCCCCCAGCTGAAATTGTACCCCTCCCTGCTCCAGCTGAGATCCCAGCGGGGGGGACAGCTCCTGGTGGCACCAACCAACCGTGCTGGCACCGGGCCCCTGCCCCAAAATAACCGTGGGGGGAACTCGGGGGGGGCTTGAGACGGACCTGGCTCAGGGGTGACCCCCACCCCAATGCCCACCATGCAGGGGAGGCTCACAGGGTGCACTGGGCAGGCAGGACCCTCCAACCCTGCAGGGGGGCTGTGGGGGGGGTCTCCCACGAGTGTGTGTGGGGGCAGACTGGGGGAGGAGGGGTCACCCGAAATGTCAGGGGGACATCGCACACCCCGCTCGGGTTACCGGCCCCCCCTCACTGGGAACTGCCTCTCCTGGGCATCGTGCCGGGACGGGAGGGGGGGCACGGGGGTGTGGGGGGGCACAGGGAGGCACTGGGGGGACCCGGGGGGCACTAGGGGGGGGCTGCGGGGCAGCCCCCCGCACAGGCAGGGTAAGGGGAGGTTGGGGATACAGCGGGGGATTGTTGAGGAGGGGGAGATGCTGATGACGTGGGGTAACCCCTAGGTGGGTGGGGAGATGCTGGGGGCACACGGGGTAACCTCGAGTGGGGGGAGACACTGAGGGGACGTGGGGTAACCCCGAGTGTGCGGGGGGACACTGGGGGGCCACGACGCTTCGCTGAATGGCCTGAGCCGCCCCCCCCTCTCCCCTCACGATCCCCCCACGGGGCGCGGCCGGACACGCGTGGCCGGTGCGACCGGCGCTGGGGAGACGGCGGCCAACCAGAGCATTAAAGGGGCCGGGAGCTCGGGCTCCGCTCCGCCGCCTTTGTCCCTCCTCCCGCCCGGCACCGGCGGCACCGGCGGCGGCACCGGCGGCCCCGGCGGCCCCGGTGGCCCCGATGCACCGACCCCCGCCGCCGCCGAGCCCCGCACCATGCCCGAGCCGGCGGCCGCAGCGCAGGACGGCGACCGGCCTCGGCGGGCCCCGGCCGGGGAGGAGCGAACGGAACCGGCGGCCCCCACCGGCGTCCTGGGTACGGGGGAACCGGGCGGAGACCGGGGCGGATTGGGGGGGTTAGGGGGGGCTGCGGTCGGCGGCGGGAGGGGCGCGGGGGGGCCGGGGAGGGCGCGGGGGGGCAGCTCCCTGCGGCTCGATGCGGATGTCGGCCGGGATGCGGCTCGCCGGGACCGCGGAGGGGGTCGGTGCTCCCGGCGGGGCTCCGAGCGTCCCCCCGGGACAGCTCCGTGTGCCACCACCGGGGGTCCCCCCCCGGGACGGGGGGGTCTGCTGTTCTCTGGGGATCGCGCGTGTGTGTCCTCCCGGGACAGCTCCGCGCCCCCCCGGGATGGGGTCCACGTGCAGCTCGGTGTCCCCCACGCACCGGTGACCACCCCAGCACGGCGTCCGCGCGCCCCCCGCGTCGCCCCCCATCTCAGAAAGGTCTTTTTACCACCCCTTAACCCCCCACCCCAGACAGGCCATTGTCCCCCCCGACCAGCTTCGTACCCCCAGGACAGAGGGGTGGTGCAGGGTGGGGGCTTTGGGCTGGGGTCCCCAATCAGTCGTTGGGGTCTCCCCCCTGCGTGGCGCTGGGCCGGGTGACACCCCCCCGGTTGGGGTCCGCGTGGCGGGGGCGGGGGGGGGGGAGGGCAGGCAGGGCCTGCTGCCCGCTGTGCCACCGAGCGGGACTCCCGCCTAGGGGTGGGTGACCCACTTCGTGCCCCCCCCCGGGACGCAGCCGCTCCCCCGAACGCTCCGTGCCCGCTGGCCGCGGGCTCCGCTCGGCGGAGGGGCCGTGCCCGTCCCCGCCACGCCGCAGCTCCGGTGACCTTATCCCGGGAGCCAAGGTGAGCGGCACCGCCGGCGTGCCGGGACACGGGGGGCCGCGGGGACCGACGGGGACACCCGGGGGGACACGACGGGGCGGTGCTGGCTGGGACACTGTGCCCTCATCCCCACGGGCCCCACTTCGGTGACAGCACAGGCTGCCGGGGGGGAGCAGCGGGGCCTGAGGGACCCTCGGCCGGAGCGGGACGAAGGTGGGTTCACCCCCCAACCCCAGCCAGGGTGGAGGGGCAGGAGGGGCGCTGGGGACCCCTCTTTTCCCATGACCTTGGGCAAGGAAACCCCCTACCCTTGAATCTGCACCCGCATCCTCGGGGTGGGTGCCCGCCGGGCATCGCCCGGTCGCCCACGCGTGTGCCGGCGTGGCCGCGCCCGGGGCAAGGCCCCCGCGGTGCCCAGAGCTGCCACCCGTGCCCGGTGCCACCACTCCCGGCAGGACATAAATAATTCAGACTGGTGAGCTCAGCCCGCCAGCGTCACCCGGAGAGCGCTACCACAGCCACCGGCACCCTGTGCCCGCCTGGCACCCTGGCACCCAGCACCCTGCCACCCCAACACCCCAGGCAGGCACCCCAGCTACCTGGCACCCTGGTAGCCCAGCACCCCAACACCCTGGCATCCCAGGACCCCAGCACCCCAGCGCTCTGGCACACTGGAGCCTCAGCACCCTGTGCCCACCCAGCACCCCGGCAGCTCAGGGCAGGACACGGCCATGCCCAGGGTGCCGGATCAGTCCCCCTCTGGGGGTGGCAGCCTGGCATGGTAGCCTGGCACTGTCCCCAACTCCCACCCCCAGAGCCGGGACAGGGAGGCCTTTCAGAGCCCGGCAGCTCTGGTGATGAGTTTGGGAGGTCTCAGCCTGGCCGGGGGGGGGTCCTGGCGGGTCAGGGGGTGCCCAGAGTTGGGGTGCATTCCCTGGGAGGAGCTGACAGAGCAGGTTTGGCATTTCCTGTTTTTCCGGAACCCGGGGACCTTCCCAACCCTGGGGCAGCTGGAGAGGCCGTGCCATCCCCTGGGCAGCGCTGGTTGAGGAGGGGGCGCTGAGGCAGGGAGGGGGCTGGGCTGGGAGAAACGGGGTCCTTTGGGACCCCAGCACCGTTGGAAGCCCCATCCTGCCATCCCGGGGCAGGATTTTGGGATGTCCCTTGTCCCCACCCACCCCAGGAGGTGCGATGGGGACACCAGGCCAGGGGACCACGTGTCCCAGCGGTGTGGCCGCCCCACAGTGGGACAGGGGCCGTGTCCCCGCGCTGGCACCCGCCGGGGACTGTGGGGACTGTCCCCATCCCACCTCCCCGCGGCGGCGCGGGACCTCCCCGGGTTTCCATGGAGACCAGCTGCTTTTTCAGTATCCCCATTTTTCCTGCGGTTTTCCATCTCTCGGAGCCGCGGCCCTGCCGGATCCCGGCCCCACCGAAGGGCTGCGGGCGGAGGTGAGCGCTTTTGGGGGGATGCAGGGGGGCACCCCGGGACATCCCGCGGCACCGGCACCCCGGCGGTGCCAGGACACCCTGGCAGCTCCTCCCCGGCAGCTGCCGGCGCTGTTTTGGGCACCCGACGCTGTTTTGGGCACCCGGAGCCGCCGAAGGAGAAACCTGAGCCCCGGGCAGCGTCACCGGGAGCGGGGCCGTGACCTCCTGCCACTGGCGCGCCGGGGACAGCCGGGGACAAGCCGGGGGTCCCCGCACCCGCCCCGTGACTCATCGGGGTTTGGGATCTGGTTCCTAGGGGTGGGGGGGGGGTGTGTGTGGGGGGATACCCCACGGGATCCCGCGGCTGCTCATCCCATCCCTCCCCCCGGCAGATAAACTCTTCGGGAAGCGGCTGCTCCAGGCCGGGCGTTACATCATGTCCCACAAGGCCTGGATGAAGACGGTGCCCACCGAGAACTGCGACGTGCTCATGACCTTCCCGGGTAGGGACACGCCTGGGGAACCTGGGGTACCTGTGGCAGATGGGGGGGAGCATGAGGTGCAGAACCCTGGGGTGGGGGCAGCAGGGATGGGGAGTAGCAGGAATGGGGGGCGAGGATGTGTGGAGAGACGGGAATTTTAGGGAGAGATGGGGAAGTCAGGCAGGGCTGAGAATGTGGGGATGGACAAGGGACACGGGGAGCAAAGGGGTTGTTGGGGAGGGATTTGAGACACAGGGAATGATGGGGGCGTGAGGGGGAGTGGGGACCAGGGCGGGGACATGGG
>NW_020958785.1:0-3106 GCF_003031625.1 Empidonax traillii | reverse complement strand
GGGGGGCTCTGGGGGAGATGACTGGCAGTGTCCCCATGTCCCTGACGCCGTGTCCCGGGTGCAGTCCCAGAGCTGGCAGCCCGGGGTGTCATCCAGCAGGTTTTCCCGCTGCACGAGCAGAGGATCCTGAAGCGGCTGATGAAGTCCTGGGTGCAGGCGGTGTGTGAGGCCCAGCCCCTCGGTGAGACATCGAGGGGTGGCACGGGCAGGGGGGTCTGGGGGTCCCAGCCCCACTCACACCCCCCTGGTGTTCTTCCCCCCACCCCCTCAGATGACATCTGTGACTATTTTGGGGTGAAAATCGCCATGTACTTCGCCTGGCTGGGCTTCTACACCTCGGCCATGGTGTATCCTGCCGTCTTCGGCTCCATCCTCTACACCTTCACCGAGAGTGACCAGGTGAGGGGGACCAGGAAATGGGGTCGGTTCCTGTGGGTCACGGCAGAGTTTTCACCCTTTCTCAGGGGTTTTGAGCCCCTCCCTGTGGGTTTCCATCCCTCCTCACTCCAGATTTTCCCTACAGTCCTTCAGTCCTGGCCTGGCTGCTGAGCTGGGGGGGCTCCCAAGCCCCTGGGGGTGGGCAGGGCTGGGTTTGGGGAGGGTGCCGGGGATGGGAGGGGACCAACCCCGGTGCAGTTGGTTCCCTCCATCCCTCAGACCAGCCAGGACATCTCCTGCGTGGTCTTTGCCATCTTCAACGTCATCTGGGCCACCCTGTTCCTGGAGGAGTGGAAGCGCCGGGGGGCTGAGTTCGCCTACAAGTGGGGGACCCTGGACACCCCCCCCGAGTCCATCGAGGAACCTCGGCCCCAGTTCAGGGTGAGGGAATGGGGGTCCCTCGCTTGGGGGTGTTCCCAGGGCTCCCACCAGCACCAGGGTCCCAGAGGGGAGAGGGGTCACAGCTCGCTGTGTCCCCGTGCCCCCCACTCAGGGTGTTAAGAGGATCAGCCCCGTGACCAGTGCTGAGGAGTTTTATTACCCGCCCTGGAAGCGGCTCCTGTTCCAGTGCCTGGTCAGCCTGCCCGTCTGCCTCGCCTGCCTCACCATCGTCTTCCTCCTCATGCTCGGCTGCTTCCAGCTCCAGGTGGGTCCTTGTCCCCCCCCTGCCGGGCTGCCACCTGCTCCGTGGTGACCCTGTCCCCCTCCCTGTCCTCACTGCGTGTCCCTGCTCCTAAACCTGCCCCTGCCCCTCATCCTGCCCCAATCCTGCCCCTGCCCCTGTCCCATCCCTGTCCCCATTCCCACAGGAGCTGGTGCTGAGCATCCAGGAGCTGCCCCGGATCATCCGTTTCCTGCCCAAGATCATCCTGGCTGTCATTGTCACCGCCTGTGACGAGCTGTACAAGAAGGTGGCCTACTGGCTCAATGACATGGGTGCGTGGGGGGGGCTGGAGGGGGCTCCAGGCAGGGCTGGGAGCTGAGACCACCCCCCTGAATGCCCCCTGAACCCCTCCCCCTTTGTGCTTTGCAGAGAACTACCGGCTGCAGAGCGCCTACGAGAAACACCTCATCATCAAAATCGTCCTGGTGAGGGGGACACTGGGGGGCATGGGGGGCTGGGGGGGTCCCAGCAGCCTTTGGTGGGGGACAGAGGGGACTGGGGGAGTCTGGAGGGGTCCCAAGAAACCTCAGGGGGAAGGGGGTGGGGACAGAGGGGACTGGAAGGGTTCTGGTAGCCCTGAGGGACACAGAGGGGACTGAGGGGTGCCGGTGCCCTCCCCACGCTCACTCCCCTCCCTTCTCCTGCAGTTTCAGTTTGTAAATTCCTACCTGAGTCTTTTCTACATCGGTTTCTACCTCAAAGACATGGAACGGCTGAAGGAGGTGAGGGGCCGTGCCCGGGGCCGGCCCGAGCCCCCCCGGCACCGCCCGGATGGACAGACGGATGTCCTCGACCCTGGCCCCCTGGCACCATCCCTCTGTGCCCTCTCGGGCTGTCCCCCCCACCCTGTGCTCCCACCAGGGTCCCCGTGGCTGCTCCACCCCCGGGGGTCCCCAGTCCCGCTCACGGCCTCTCTCTGTCTGTGTCTGTCTGTTCTTCTGTCCCTTCCACAGCTCCTGCTCATCTTCTCTCTCTCCCAAAGCCTCGTGCGGCAGCTCAAAGAGGCTCTTCTCCCCTTCATCCTCCTCCACCTCCACCTCTCTCTCATCTTCCTTAAGGGCCTCCTGAGCTTTTGCTGGAGACTGGGAGTATCCAAAGTAGGAGCGGGGAGGGAGGGGCTGGGCATCCCCCTTGCACCCCACCCCGGGAGGGACACGAGTGTCCCCACCCCTGGCTGTGCTCCAGCTGGTGGTGGCACTGCTGAGGTCCCATCCCATCAGTTGTCACCAACGGGGGAGGTCACAGGAGAGGGGACACCAGGTTTCAGGTGTCCTGCTCTGGCAGCACAGGGAGGAGCAGGGACCCCATGGGACGAGCAGGGACCCTGCAGAGACAACAGAGAGGAGCAGGGACCTTGTGGGGACAACAGGGAGGAGCAGGAACCCTGTGGGGACAACAGGGAGGAGCAGGGACCCCACAGGAGGAGCAGGGATGCTGAGGGGACGACAGGGACCCCAGAGGAGCAGGGACCCTGCAGGGATGGGGAGGACAGACAGGAGCCCTCGGGGAGGGGCAGGTGATGCCCCCCACTGTCCCCGTGTGACAGCCGTGTCCCCAACAGATGCTGGCCACGCTGCTGATCACGCGGCAGTTCCTGCAGAACGTGCGGGAGGTGTCCCAGCCCCACCTGTACCAGCGGCTGCGACGGGGGGACCTGAACCTGCGCGGCCTGCGGCAGCTGGCACACACCCTGCTCTGCCTGCTCGCCCCCCGCCGCCACCCCCAGCGCCCCCCGGACGGGCCCCGCGGGGAGAAGAAGTGTCTGAACGGCGGCTGCGGCGTGCCCGAGGAGGAGGAGGAGGAGGAGGAGCGGCGGGAGTCGGACTCGGAGGAGGAGAGCTCGCTGGACTGCGGGCTGAAGCTGAAGAAGGTGAGCTTCGTGGAGCGGGCCGAGCGGCGCGGGGAGCCCGGCGGAGGCGGCGGTGGAGGCGCCGAGGACGAGCCTTTCCTCGAGGAGGGCAGTCCCACCATGGTGGAGAAGGGCATGGACCCCGCCGCAGTCTT
>NW_020958784.1:0-12141 GCF_003031625.1 Empidonax traillii | reverse complement strand
TGGAGCTCGCTAGCCCTGTAAGGCAATCCATCTACGTCCTGAGGACCTCGCTGCCACCGTCCAAGCGTGCTTGGCCCCGGCAGATGAACCTCAGGATTAAAGGGTGGGCTCAGTTCCGCGCACACTGTGTCTCACCTAAAAAATTCAATGCGCAGGCTGGAAGGTGGAAAGACCTTCCCCGGTTCTTCGTTCGCGAAGACTGGCCATTAAAAAAAAAAAAAAAAGATGAGGGGATTGAGTCCACCATTAGCAAATTTGCAAATGACACCAATCTGGGGGGGAGTGTCGATCAACTGGAAGTCAGGAGGGCTCTGGAGAGGGACCTGGACAGACTGGAGAGATGGTCTGATTCCAAGGGGATGAGGTTCAACAAGGCCAAGTGCCAGGTCCTGCATTTTGGCTTCAACAACCCCATGCAGAACTATAGGCTGGGCACAGAGTGGCTGGAAAGTAGCCAGGCAGAAAGGAACCTTGGCATTTGGATTGACAGGAAGCTGAACATGAACCAGCAGTGTGCCCAGGTGGCCAAAAGGCCAATGGCATCCTGACCTGAATCAGAAACAGTGTGGCCAGCAGGATCAGGGAAATGATTCTTCCCCTGTACTCAGCACTGGTGAGGCCACACCTTGAGTATTGTGTTCAGTTCTGGGCCCCTGAGTTCAGGAAGGATATTGATACTTCGGAGTTTTGATTTTTTAATTTTGTAGATTTTAGAGGTAGTTATATAGTAAATGTAGATTTTAAAGAAACAGCACATTATCCCTTACCCTTTAACTCAGTAAATACACATAGCAAACTCTTTTATCCATTCCCATATCCATTCCCCTCAATTCCATTATCCTGTTTAGTCTCATTTTCAAGGTAGAATTGTAGAAAACACCCTAAAATCTGTGCAAGAAGATATAGCCAGAGACGCAACAACCTTCAGGTCTAGAGCTCTGGAAAGCCTCCAAGAACAGCATGTGCTCTGAGAAAGATGAAGATGAAGAAGAGGGGGTCCTGAAACACCCCCAGACTCAATTCCCAAAAGCCATGTTGTCGTGGTTTTGCCTACCAGCCCATCCCTGGGGCTGAGGATGGTTTTGTCCAGGTAATTTCCAGACAAAAAGGCCAATCAAAAGTCCAGTAACGCCTTTGCTAATTACATCTTCAAGAAAATGGAAGAGAAGGTTGTTGACGCAGTTGGAATTAGTAGTAGTAGCCATGTAGGGGAGAGGAATAGCGGACCCGAGCAGGGCCAGACTCCCTCCTCCTCCGGTTTGGGCCGGGGTGGGGGGAACAGGTGCAGCACTGAAGTCCTCCCTTCTCTCTTGTAAGAGAGTGAAGGAAAAAAAAGTTTAAAAGATGGACTACTTGGACAGAAACCGCTGTGGAAGAATTCCAGCCGAAAGATAACGGAGCTTCCAAGGTCGAAGCTGGCAGCTGAAGCTGCAGCAACAAAAGTAAAGTGCGAAAGGGGGGGCTTGTTTTCCCCCTGCCTTTTCGCTCTCTCTCTCCTCAGCAGGGAAAAGACTGAAAAGTAATCCCTACTACTTGTAAAAGTTTGTTGGGATAAGGAGACCCCCCATACGGCTGATAGAGGAGTCTGTGGATGCACCAAAAAGAACCGAGACTTCATGAAAAGGACTGAAGTAAGGCAGAGTCCTGGTGGGAATTTGTGACCCTGAGAGAAACCTGTGCTGGAGCAGTGACGACTCAGGTGGGATACTGAGATCCGTGTGTGTGTGGATCTATACTGCTGTTGAAGATTTTGTAACCCTGAGAAATCTCATGCTGGAGCGAGACAGCCCATGTGAGATGTTGAGATCCGTGTGTGTGTGGGATCCGTGCTAGACCCATGCCGAGAAGTCTATCAAGGACTGTTCTCCCATGGGGAGGGACCTCCATAGGGAAACAGAGGTGAACTCTTAAGCCATTATCCCCTGTAACCCTGTGGAAGAAGATCCATAGTAAGCAAGTGTCCCCTTGCAAGCCTATGGAAGGAAGACCCTTCAAGACTGGGTAACCCCCAGCCTTTGGTCTTAGCCCAGGAAGGGGGTAAGCCCAGCCCTGGAAGCCAACACAGAGCAAGAAAGAGAGAGAGAAAGTTCCAACTGCAACGAAAATACTGCTGCTACTGAAGATCTATTACTAGAGAGAGCTGGAACTCCAAAAATACAGAATGAGACTACTTCTTCTCCTTGGACTAGTATAAAAGGGGAAGAAGTATTTCTGTAAATATATAACACTTCAACTTGAGTAGAATTATTATAGATGTAGTTCTTTAGTAATTTTTACTTTACTAGTAATAAATGTTTATACTATTTTGCCCCAAATCCTGTCTCTCTTTTGTCTGCAAAAACCTTCTCTCAGTTAGTAGTAATTGTGTAGGGGGTGGAAAGCAAATTAACCCAAAGCAAAACCACGACACGTCGGGGGGCAGAACCTGGGCGGTGGCTGGAGATCGGGTGAAAGCCTTTGACACTGTCTCCCATAATATACTCCTGGAAAAACTGTCAGCCCATGGCTTGGACAGATGCACTCTGTGCTGGGTTAAGAACTGGCTGGAGGGCCAGGCCCAGAGAGTGGTGGTGAAGAGGGCTTCATCCAGCTTCCAGCCAGTCACTAGTGGTGGTCCCCAGGGATTAGTGTTGGTCCCAGTTCTGTTTAATATCTTTATCGATGATTTAGATGAGGGGATTAAGTCCATCATTAGCAAATTTGCAGACGACACCAAGTTGGGAGGGAGTGTTGACCTGCTTGAAGGCAGGAGGGAGGGCTCTGCAGAGGGACCTGGATAGGCTGGATAGTTGACCTGATTCCAATGGGATGAAGTTCAACAAGGCCAAGTGCCGGGTCCTGCACTTTGACCACAACAACCCCATGCAGCGCTACAGGCTGGGGACAGAGCAGCCAGATGGAAAGGGATCTGGGGGTGCTGATTTACAGGAAACTGACCATGAGCCAGCAGTGTTCCCAGGTGGCCAAGAAGGCCAATGGCATCCTGGCCTATGGTGGGTTTCCCCCAGCTGGTCTGGGGGATCCTGGAAGGGATAAAAATTAAGAAGGAACTCTTGCATAAGGCAGGGTAACATGCACGGACCCGGAAGGTGTAACAACATGGTTTTCCAGCAGAGTAAGCTGAGTCATTGATGTCGGACATGCGCAGTAAGCAGCTTTGTCATGATGATTCAACAAAATGACATGTCATGAACTGTCAATGGGGGATTATTTATGTAACTTGAAAACCAATAATGAGTTAACACGTGTAGCCTAAAAAGGGTATAAAACCTGCTGCAGCGTGCAATAAAGGGTTCCAGTTTCTGGTTCCAAAGGGTTTGTGTCATTTCATCCTGCTCCGACCCAGGACACTGGCCTGCATCAAGAACAGTGTGGCCAGCAGAACAAGGGAAGTGATCCTTCCCCTGTACTCAGCGCTGGTGAGGCCACACCTTGAGTATTGTGTTCAGCTCTGGGCCCCTCAGTTCAGGAAAGACATTGAGGTGCTGGAACAGGTCCAGAGAAGAGCAACCAGGTTGGTGAAGGGACTTGAGCACAAGTCCTATGAGGAGAGGCTGAGGGAACTAGGGTTGTTTAGTCCAGAGAAGAGGAGGCTCAGGGGAGACCTCATCACTCTCTACAACTCCCTGAAAGGAGGTTGTAGCCAGGTGGGGGTCGATCTCTTCTCCCAGGCAATCAGCAACAGGACAAGAGGGCATGGACTTAAGCTCTGTCAGGGGAGGTTTAGGTTGGATATTAGAAAGAAGTTCTTTACAGAGAGAGTGATCAGGCATTGGAATGGCCTGCCCAGAGAGGTGGTGGATTCACGGTCCCTGGAGGTTTTTAAGATGAGGCAGGATGTGGCACTGAGTGCCATGATCTAGCAATCACAGTGGGGTTGGATCAAGGGTTGGACTTGATGATCTTGGAGGTCTCTTCCAACCCAGTTAATTCCATGATTCTATGATTCTTTGAACAAATTCATTGTTGCTGATTTAAAACTATGTTTCATTTAAGTGATTTGTTTCTTGTGAATCTTCAGATTGGTGTTCAACCATTGTTTATTTTCAGAGTTTGTGCAGGACAGGTTCGAGTTTGGGGGAAAAATTGAACCTTTTAAGAACAAAGAGAGTTTGTGTGCATTTTCACTTGGAAACTTGGTGGTGGAACTTGTTCGGGTTCGGTGTGTTGCATGCAACACGTGTGGGTGTTTGCTGGCCTCATGGGAGCAGTTTGTGAGCCGGTTGTTTCCGGCAAGATCCATTGGCCAAATTAGTGTGAACCTCTAAAGTGTCCCAGCACTCAAACCCAAATTCACTATCTATTTCTGTGCTTTCAAGTCTCCCTATATGAGAAGAATCTGAGGTGCCTATGCATTGCACTAGTCAGTAGAGGTTGGGTTCTTTCTTTTTCCAATTTTCAGTTTAATCCTGTGATATACATAGTCATAAATTCCTGTCAATAAAAGAATAAAACAAACAGATTGTAAAACTTAATTACACCCCCATAAAGAAATAAAGCAGACAATTTGTAAGGTCATCAAGGTCAAAAGCCATAAACTATCTTTGCTTTCCTTAAATGAATTATAGTAGAATTCTGTTAAATCGATGATCTTTTAGGCACCTTGTTGTCTAAGAATGTATGAATTATAAGAAAACTATTACTATTGCAGAGATAACAACCTAGATCTACTTATGAAAATAAACATATGGTAAATGTATATGTATATGATGTAATAAATATGCATGAAGTAGCTAGAATAAATGTTAGTTTAATACTGTATCAGGTGAGTCGAATCTTTCTGTAGCCCAGCATGCTGTTTGCTTTTACCATATAATAAATTCCAATTTGAAAACTGATTCCTGAGACTCTGTTTATCACAAATTGGGGAATATTTCAAGTCTGTTTCTCACAGTCTTAAATCACTTAGTTTGCTTACACGGTCCTTGAAAAATCTTTGGGTTAGAAACTGCCATTTGAGATATGCTGTTTGGGTTTGTGTGGACAATGGTGAGAGATGTGGAAAGAGAGCAAGAGTTGATTTGCTTGCAAATCGAGACTTTTTGTGTCATTCTAGTAGTGGTTTGGGATATTGAGTAGATCTGTATTAGCGGTGGTCGTGAATCGAGTTTCCCCTGGCCAGGATCTGCCGTGGTTACATGAGGGGGTGGGCTGTGGTTTGGGCGTGGCTTCTGGTGCCCTGTGGGCCGCAGGAATTGCAGTATACCCATGAAAAAGAAAAACAGGACGGAAAAGGAGGCAGGGGCAGGAGTGCCAGAGAGAGTCATTAAGCTAAAACAATGTCCATCTGGATGGTCCCTGTGGCAACTGCTCAGCTGACAGGAAGACCCCAAACAAAACTCGGGGAAGAAACACCTTTTATTATCCTGTATTTTGCAGACAAATCTTCAAAAATTGCTGGATGAGTTTTTGTATTAAACGTTTGCCTGTTGCAGTAAAAGAGTTTTGGTAAAAGAAAAACGAACCACCGGGAGAAGATAAAAACAAAAGCCTTTTTGGGGCTGAAGTTCTACGCCCCCTGCTGACTGTGGTTGGAACTGCACCAAAGGGTGCTAAAAATTGAACTATTTAATTTTCCTTTTGCCGGTTTATCGGTTTTGTTCTTGAAGGGGACTATTGGGGGGTATAGGAGTATTGCTTGGTTGTTTTACTTGGTTTTTTTTTCCATGTTCCTGTTAATACACACATACCTTTTAATACAGGGCTGTTATTTTTCCCTTTTCCATAATTTGTCTTTTCCTTCAATTGGAACTCCTTAATTTCGGATTTATAATTGCTTAGAAAGAGAAGTTTGGGTCTTTTCTCCCTACCCATCCTCAGCAAAAGACCCTTGTCTCATTTAAACTGGGACAAGACTTAAAATTGTTTGAAGAAACTGAAAGGGATTAGGGGTGTCAGGGGTTTTATTTCCAGGGAATGAAACATCATAAGGAACCTTTGATAAAACTGAAATTGGGACCCCAGGAAGAAGAATATGAATTTTTAGTAGATACGGGAGCTGACTGAACATGTATAACCAAGGTTTCCCAGGGTTGTAAAGTCAGCAGGGATACAATCAGAGTAATTGGGGAAAAGGGGGAGGGATTCCCAGTGCCTCTTGTGAAACAAGTCCAAATTGAGGGAGAAACCAAAATAACAGTAGAGGATTTACTACTAGTACCTGAAGCGGGTTATAATCTTTTGGGCAGGGGCCTACAGGTTTTCTTGGGAATAGGAGTTGTATCTGAAGAAGGAGAAATGAAAGTTAAAATAATGACTCTTAAGGCAGAAGATGAGGACAAGATTAATCCCAGCGTATGTGCCTCAGAAGACCAAGTAAGAAATTAAAAATTGACCCAATAAAAATAGAAATTATCAATCCAAACCACCCAATACAAGTGAGACAATATCCTATTTCACAGGAAGGAAGGATGGACCTTAAGCCCATAATAGACAAGCTACTAACAAACGGCACCCTGGAATTTTGTATGTCCCCCCCATAACACCCCCATCCTTCCAGTTAAGAAGGGGGACGGTACCTTTAGGCTAGTCCAAGACTTAAGGGAAGTTAATAAAAGGACTATTGCCCGGTTCCCGGTCGTCTCTAATCCATACACCCTTTTAAGTCATATACCCCCTAATTATACTTGGTACAGTGTAATAGATTTAAAAGATGCTTTTTGGGTTTGCCCATTAGATGACGAGAGTAGGAATATATTTGCGTTTGAGTGGGAAGACTTGCAAACATGGAGAAAACAACAATTAAGGTGGACTGTTCTCCTTCAGGGTTTCACAGAATCCCCGAATTTATTTGGGCAAACCCTAGAGAGACTGTTATTAGAATTCCCTAAACCTCCAGGGGTAGAGATTATGCAATATATAGATGATCTAATAATCGCAGGCAAAAGCAAAGAGAATGTTAAAGAAACTACAATAAAACTCTTGAACTTCCTGGGAGAGAAAGGTCTGAAAGTCTCAAAAAGAAAATTACAATTTGTGGATCAAAAAGTGAAATATTTGGGCCACTGGCTAGAAAGGGGAACTAAGTGATTAGATGATGAAAGAGTGAGAGGCATATTATTCATTCCTTTTCCAAAAACTAAGAGGGATGTAAGAAAGTTACTGGGACTGCTGGGATATTGCAGGTTGTGGATTGACGGCTATAGAAAATTAGTAAAGTTTTTATATGAAAAACTTACACAAGAAGTAGTGAAATGGGATGAAAGAGATGAAGAAAGACTAGGAGAGGTTAAAAGGGCTCTAATGAAAACACCAGTTTTGACCCTCCCTGAGCTGAAACAACCTTTTCAGTTGTTTGTGAATGTAGAACAAGGGATCGCATATGGGGTGCTCGCACAGGAAAAAGGAGGATACCGAAAACCAGTGGCATATCTGTCAAAATTGCTAGATCCAGTCCGCAAGAGCTGGCCTGTGTGCTTACAAGCAGTAGCAGCTACTGCTGTATTAGTAGAAGAAAGCCGAAAAATCACTTTTGGGGGGAGGATTGTAGTTCACACCCCCCATGCTGTACGAGTAATCCTGAATCAAAAAGTGGAAAAGTGGTTAACAGATGCATGCATTTTAAAATATGAAGCTATACTAATTCATGGTCCAGAGCTAGACCTCACTGTAACCAGTACCCAAAAGCCTGTGCGATTCCTGCATGGAGAACGGGGGGAACTGACAAAAAGTTTAGAGCATAATTGTTTAGAGCTGATCCAGATGCAAACTAAAGTCTGAGAGGACTTAGAAGAATTAGAAAAAGGGGAGAAATATTTTGTTGATAGCTCCTCCAGATGTAAGGATGGAAAGAGAATTTCCAGATATGCTATAGTTGATGGAAGCAACATGACAAGCATAGAATCTGGGAGACTTAGCCCAACCTGGTTGGCACAGGCTTGTGAGTTATATGCCCTGTACTGAACTCTGGAGTTATTAGAAGGAAGAAAAGGAACTATCTTCACGGACTCAAAATATGCTTATGGGGTAGTACACACATTTGGGAAAATTTGGAAGGAAAGGGGACTAATAAGCATGAGAGGTAAATCGTTAATACATGAAGGATTAATAAATCAAGCCCTAGAATCTCTAAAAAAACCTTTAGAAATAGCAGTGGTTCATGTAAAAGGGCACCAGAGAGGTTTATCCTTTGTAATCTGGGGAAACAACTAAACAGATAAAGTAGCAAAAGAAACAACTGAAAAAGGGGAAATAACCAAATTACATGTATTGAACTTACAACAACATGAGGGTCTGGAAGTACCTATATTCTCAAAAAGAGAGGAAAGTGAGTTAATACGATTGGGTGCAAAAAGGGATGAAGGGGGAAAGTGGATCCTGGCATATGGGAGGGAAATGGTCCCTAAACCAATAGCACGAACAATATTGACACAGTTACATCAAACTACTCACTGGGGAACTCGAGCCCTTTGTGATCAATTCTTACAAAATTATGGGTGTATACGAATCTTTGAAATTGCTAAACATGTTACCAACCACTGTTAAACATGCCAGAAAGTAAATAAAAAAGTTATGAGAAATATCCCTACAGGAGGGCAAAGTATTGCATACCGGCCCTTTGAACAAATCCAAGTAGATTTCACAGAACTTCCAACAGTAAATAGATGGAAATATCTGTTGGTGATAACCGACTGTCCAACACATTGGGTGGAAGCAATTCCTACTGGAAGAGCTACAGTAAACTTTGTAATAAAAGTGTTACTCAAAAATATAATCCCTAGATATGGAGTAATATATAGCATAGATTCCGATAGAGGCACTCAATTCACCTCAAAGATCCTCAAAGAAATAATGACTGCTTCAGGAATCAAGTGGGAATATCATACCCCTGGGCACGCTCAGAGTTCAGAAAGAGTCAAATAAATGAACCAGAATCTGAAGCAAACCCTAATTAACTGATGATTGAAACTCAAATGTCATGGGTCAAATGTTTGCCACTAGCTTTACTACGTATCTGTACCCAACCCAGAGCAGACCTTGGTTTATCACCAGATGAAATGCTTTATGGAATGCCTTATATCCGGCTAAAAGATGTAGTAGGCGATTATAATAACACTGACATCAAATTAAGGCCATATATACAAGCACTTACAAAATGATTAGCAGAAATAAGAGAGTGAGGGACCTTAGCCCAGACGGCACTATTAGATTTAAAAATACACAAAATAAATCCTGGGAGTTGAGTTTTAATAAAAAGATGGAAAGAAACTTCTTTAACCTCATATTGGGAAGGTCCTTTCCAGGTACTGCTCACAACAGAAACTGCGATCCACACTGCGGAATGAGGATGGACTCATGCGACTAGAGTGAAAGGACCAGTAGAACCACTCCAGGAGTGGAAAGTTACGTCAGACCCTGGAGACTTAAGATGAAGGATAAGTAAAAAATAAGACATCACACTGGCAGCACTCAACTGCTGGTTCAGTAATCAAATACTCCTTGAACCTGCGCACTGTGCTCCATGACATGAGGGATTAACTCCTCCCCAGACCGGAAGAACTGGACTTCACTGGACCCTTACTCGGTTAACCCCTTTTAAGTTGAACCTCATAGTGGGGATCCCCTGATATACCCCTACCTAACGATTACCTGGTATAAAACATCCCTGCTCAAGTATATAGTTGGATTAAGTGTAAAATTGAGTACAGTATTTAGTTTTTGTATTGCTGATAGGAGACAAACCCAATGTGGGAAATGTCACAATGGCCGAGAACCTTTAGATACAAATCAACCGGCAGGGGTGAAAGTTGAAAAATCTTTTCTGAGAAAGAATTATTGCTACCCAAAGTGTGAGTGGTTTCTGAGAATTAAAAAAAATAGGGAAACCAAGTTCTAACAACGATTTAAGTCCTGAAGGGGCAAGACCAGATTAACCTCTAAGTCTGCCACTGACAACCAGCCACGGGGTGCAACCCTGGATGGGCATGGGCTGTGGAGGTTTATGTTATACTGGACCCTTCTGAGTATTCTGCTCTCTGTTGGGCTCAGACACTTTCAGCTGATTGTGTAAAATGTTACCAAACTGTACAGTATAAAGGCCAAATGATTCAAAACCTAAGTTACCACTCGCATGTGAACAAAGTGTGTTATGACCCTAAGGAACTGAAAACTTGCAAAACCGGATCTCAGCAACTCTGGGTAACCCAAAATTTAGGAAGAGGTGGGACCAGATTGGGACTTAGTTGTCCTTGGGGAGAAAAATGGATTTGCTTTACTCAGCAAGGCCATTGGGACATTTCCGATGGGGACAGAATACACGATCTAAAAAAGGAAGAAATAGTAAAACAAAAAGTACAAACTATATTAAAAGGAGCTGTACAAAGAAAACCCTCCAGTACAGGGGATTTATATAAAAAGTTAAAAGAAAAACTAGGAGAAGATTGGCAACTCCCAGGTTATGGAACCAACCTGTACATAGATCTAATGGAACATATCATCCAAACACTGAACTTATCTAATTGCTGGATTTGTAGTGGGCCCCTAATGACAGAGGAGTGGCCCTGGAAAGGAACAGACCTCACTACATGAGAGATTTTAAAGTGGAACCACTCCTGGAAAGCATCAGAATCTTGACCCCAAGGCTGGATATTAACTTCTGACGTAGTCGGGTGAGAATGCATTGAAAGGAGAGTTAGAGAGAAATATAAGACTAAAGTAGGAGAATCCCCATGCATTTCAGTAAAAGTCATAAACACCACAGGAGAATTTTGGTGGTCTCAAGAACCATCCAGATATTGGACTAACAATGCAACTGCAGATTGTACGTGGCACAATAATAACCATAGTTGGTGGTGTAACAGAACAAATCCTAAAAATCCCTTTGAAGGCATAGAGGAGTTGAAAATATGTTGGGACCAAGCAAATAGCACTAAGTTGGGCAGCACCAGAAGGACTGTTCTGGATATGTGGAAAGTGAGCATATGCACAACTCCCAAAAGACTGGAGAGTAGTTTATACCTTAGGAATTATCCAACCTGGGTTCTTCTTACTACCCCCTGAAAAAGGAACAAATCTAGGCGTACCCCTATATGACTACAAGGCACTACACCCAAATAAGAGAAGTGAGATTGAAGGAACACAAAAATGGTATGATGATGAGTGGCCTCCTGAACGTATTATTGAAACATACAGACCTGTCACTTGGGACCAAGATGGAAGTTGGAGTTATCGAACTCCCATATACATGCTAAATAGGATTATATGCCCCCAGGCAGTTATGGAAATAGTAGCTAATAAGACAGTCCAAATGTTAGACTTAATTACAAGTCGGCAATCAAAAACTCAAGCTACAATGATTCAAAATAGACTTGCTTTAGATTATCTGTTAGTCGAAGAAGGTGGAGTATGTGGAAAATTCAACACCTCAAATTGCTGTTTACAAATTGATGATAACAGAGAAGCAGTTATGGATATTGCAAATGACATTCAAAAATTGACTCATGTACTGGTACAAAAATGGAATTCTATGTTAGATAGTAGTTGGTGGGATAACTTCCTAGGAACAACTTGGTGGAAGAAGGTGGGGTTTCTCTTATGTGCTTTAGCTAGTATTGAAATTTTTACCATGTTTAATTCCTTGTTTTATAAGGCTAATAGTTTCTGTTGTGCAAGGAATGCAAGTGTGTCATAGTTCTGATTTTAGAAAGGAATTTTGTCTTTCCTTTCCCCTTTCCCCCCCCCCCGCATGAATGCTGTTAAATGGCCATCAAGTGAACAAAAGAGTCGGCCTGAGTCCTAAACGACCGAGAATTAGTCTCCTGGCAACGAAGGGGGAGGAGTTAGGAAAAAGGCCAGAGTGTGTGTGTGTGGAAGGAGGTGGGGGCTGGGGGTTGGGAGCTCAGCTCGGGAGCAGGAGGGGAGGCTGCAGCAGAGAGGAGAGACTGCCTGGTTTCTCCTTTGTTTTTTTTTTTTCCTGTGGGAGAGGAGTTTTTCGCTGCTATCTCTCTGCAGAGTTGCCGGCTGGTTGCAGTCTTGGTTTTTTTTTCACCGCGGGACCTTCACCGAGTCGTGAGTTTTTTCTTCCATTGGGAGAACTTTCTGTTTCCCTTCCCCTTCCCCCTCCTCCCTCGCCACCCGGCGGCGACCAGGGATCCCACAGCGCCGCCCGGTGACGAGCGCTGGACATTGCAAGTTCCACTCCTC
>NW_020958783.1:5371-12143 GCF_003031625.1 Empidonax traillii | reverse complement strand
TCCTGTGTTGATGTTTACACATGCTGCCCTTGCTGGGTGGTCAGATGCAACCTATCTCCAGATCATTTTCTATGGCTCTCGGGATGGGTGATTCAGTTTGGATTACAAATTCAGTTTACGGTTTGCTAGTGTGTTCCTTGTAATGTATATCCTGCCTAAGAGTAGCAACTGATTTATAAATGAGAAAAGGAAGGAGACAATGCAAATAAACCGTGTTCTCTCATGTCTGTTTTTTAATGCCACAGACCTGATTTCATCAGGGAAAACAGCAAGATGCTTCCTCCAAATTGTTGTTTAATTTAATCCTCTTCTTTCCACTTCTCCCCACGTCCCTCCAGTGCCCATATGCTCCATTTATTTTGAGGATGCTGCAAGAACAAACTGATTTCCTCTGATTGTGGGTATGCTTGAAAACCTGTAATTTGCCTTATTCGAAGGTAGTGCTGACCTCTTCATTGTAATGAAGCAGATAAAATCAGTTGCCTGATTACCCATCAAATGAGTTGCTCGTTAAATTAGATAATTCTCCTGTGGTGAAACAAAATGAGTGATTTGAATTCTGTCAAGAAACTAGCAAAGGAAAATAGTAAGTTATAAATCCTCTGCTATGAAATTCTTTAAAGATATGAAGTATTGTCATCTGTAATCCACAACTGCTTTCCCTTGACTTCGTTTTAAAGTAGCTGGGGGGAGCTGCCTCCTTGTGAGCAACCTTGTAGGGTGATAGAAGCTTCAGTAAGGTGGTTTTGAGGGTTAGTTTTGCAATACAAATGTGTCTGTGTTAAAATGTTAATATCCTGGCTATTTAAGTGTAGGAAAGCTGCACAAGTACCTTGCAACAATTCCTCAGTTCCTGACTGCAATAACATAATTTTCCACTCTATTTTCACATGGAGTGGCAGAATATTGAGCAATTTGACAGAATAGTGGAAAACTATATTCTTGATGGGGATGAACACTCTTAAGATTACTTCAAATCTGTTACATTGTAAGTGGGATGCATCCTCAAATGATGCCTAAAGAAACACACAACAATTAGCAAAAACTTCAGAAATGGGGACTAGAATTTTCTTGGTATTTAGGACACTCTTTTCTTAATACCATTCCTTTTGTTCTAATGTCCTGCAGTACAGTTTGGTAGTGCATGCTTTCCTGTAGAAACCTTCATATAAATTTAAAGTAAAAACAAACAAACAAACCAGGTATTCGTGCTGTAAATACAGCCCATGGAGAAATAAAATATCCAGCATTACAGGTTTGTTACTTTCAAGTAGATTTTGCTGTGGGCTCTGTTAAGATAGCAAGTCACTAACACTTGGTTGAAGGAAATAGCTGAGTCTTCCTGTTTATAGAGGTAGCAGGCAAAACATTTCTACTAAATAAAACTTACACTGAAATTGTAGCATTGCCTGTTACTCACTGTCCTGCGAGCTCCTGTGGTGATTACAGACTTAGAGATAAATCACTTTACCATTTGTTTTCTGAAGCTTTTGTTTTGATTAAAATGTCTTAAACATGCAATAAATTCTTTAGACTTGAGAACAGAATAAGAAGGAATGTGGATTTTTTTAGGGAACTTGTATACCAGACTGAATATTTCAGTGGTTAGATGTAACCTATGGTATGTGTGATTCAGAAAAAAAAATCTCTTAACTAATTTTGATCACTGTATTGAGTTTTGGACATCTTTCATGTCTCAAGACTGTCCTGAGATCAATCAAGTGTTGCTTACTTTAAATATTTGGAATACTTAGGAACATCACAGACTGTAAGTGTAATAATGCTTTATTATGTCCATAATTTAAAATCTGTGTAGCCATGTGCATTTGACAGTTCTATAATTCTCCATTTGGCTTTGTGGAATGCTTTAAAAATGGCACAAGCTGATATGAGAAAAAGTATTTACAGCCCATTTCATAGGTAACATGTATTTCAAATGGGAGTTGCATGTTCAGGTTGTCTGTAGGCTAGAACTTAGTGTTAAAAAAGAAACACACACACTAAAGTCCCCAAAACTTGCTGTGTGTAAAGGCGTTTCTCAAGTGTCTACCCAAAAATCCTCTGGTGGAATTGTGCTCATTACTCGTCTACGAGGAAAGGCTAAGTGATTTGGGTTCGTTCAGCCTGGAGAAGAAAAGCCTTCGGGGTGACCTTATTGCAGCCTTGCAGTGCCTGAAGGGAGCCTACAAGAAAGATGGAAAGGGACTTCTTACAAGAGTATGTAGTGACAGGACAAGGAGGAATGGGTTCAAACTGTGAGAGTAGGTTTAGACTAGATACTAGGGAAAAGTTCTCTTCTATGAGGGTGGAACAGGTTACCCAGAGAATTTGTGGATGCCCCATCCCTGGAAGTGTTCAAGGCCTGGTCAGATGGAGCTCTGAGCAACCTGGTCTAGTGGAAGGTTCTCTGTCACTGGCAGGGGGGTTAAAACTAGATGAACTTTATGGTTTCTTCCAACCCAAGCCATCCAGTGATTTGTTGTGTAAACTTGGCACGTAAGCACAAAGCCCACTAACTTCTCACCCACACATATCAAGAAAAATATAAATGCTGCCATAGTTCTGTATTTCAAACAAACAAAAAAGAAGAGGGAGTGGGGCACACAAAGATAGTTTTTATTATTTTTGTTTACTTTGTATGCAAATATATAGAGATTATTCCTTATCCTAATCCATTGGGAGCTTAGAGCAGTCCCTATTTTGTCTTGTTTGCTAATGAAGAAGTTCATAATGAAGTAGTCCCATCACTCCTGGTATCTTACTCACTTATCTCATGGACTTTATCCTTCTCAAAGAACAGATGGGTAAACTCTTCATTTGAGTCTTGATTAAATTCCTTTTAAAGTTGTGAATTCAGTATGTTTTAGATTATTCTCTTGTTTTCCAGCTGTTATTACTTGAAGATAACTAGGTAGATGCTGAGTACAGAAGCTTCTTGTGGTGAAGTGAGGACATAATGAGCTTGATCACTTACTACCATAACCATCTCCACCTCTTAGTGTGGTTTCACAGTGTATGGAAAAGCATCTTAGGTAATATGATACCATCAAATTCCTCCTGCTTTCGACCTTTAGTCAGTCTCTGAATCTTTGTTAGGCTGGATTCTTGGAAAATAAAACTGCATTTCTTAAAGCCACCAAGGACCTTCTCCATTTGTCTTTTGTGGTGTTTTCAATTTGTGGTATGATGTGTCTTTGTCTTCACCATAACTGTTTAGTCTGTCAGTTCAGTTAGACTCTGCTGCTGCACACCACAGTTTCCTCTCTTTCTTCCTCTTTCAATTTAGCCTTTTTGTTCTTTCCTTTGTCCTTTAGCTGTCATAACAGGATTTACAATCCAGGGGAAGAAATTATTTTTCCTCACCTATAGAATGTTTTATTTTCTGGCAATATCAACACACACTTCTGCAGTAAAAAGTTGACCTTGGTCTCAACTCTTGTGAAAGTGGTACCAGTTAAAATGGTGGGTTGCATGTGTCTTACTGTCCTTTGGTTATTCTCCAGAGAGGCTGGCAAAGGGTTTTTTTTTGTAATGGTATTATTCCTACAGGAAGAATAAATGGGAAATCAATACCTAATTTTATGTCAATAATGTTACTCAGACTTTCAAGTAAACATGACTTCTATTCTGGCAGATTTAATTTGTTGACTTAGTTGAAAGGTCTCTTTTGACATCTCTGTGTGAACCAAACTGATTCCTTCTAATGACAATTTTTCATCAAACAATTTATGCAAATCATGTGGCTTATTCTTCCTATTTTATATTCACCAATTTTTATAATAGTGAGAATATAACTGAAAAACAAGAGAAGCAATCAGGATTTCCATATTTGTCTTTTTAAAAAAAACCCAAATGTGTATTTTGTATGTTTTTCCAACAGCATTGATCCTAAGCCCTACCTGAGGATTTCACGATAGTTCAATCCTATATTTGTAAATAAACCATGTTGTTTAATATTCTGACCCATTTTCCTGGGAGTACAAAAATCTGTTGTCAACTAAATTTAAAGGAATGACATAGATATAAAACTGTCTGTACATATTCTTTGAACCACTTTGTTTAGTAGTCTGTGCTATCAGAAGGGTAATTAATTCATGGACTGTACAGCTGTTATGTGTAATAAGTCAAAACTGCATGGCTGTAAATGATCTTTCGATAAGGTCAAACTCTGAAGTGGTATAATAGTCTAAGGTCTGACACCTACATCAGATTTGGGTGTACTAGGTAATATTTAAATCACAGATGGTGAGTTGATGCTGTGTGGTTGCAAATGGAGATGATCACCCTACCCGTCAGGTAGAAGATTTGTGATGCTGGCGTATGCAGAAGTCTGGAAGCCAAAAGGTGTTCCTAGGCCTTTAGACTAAGCCAGACTAGCATCTGTGGGTTTTGTTCCTCATTTACATGTGTTGCTCTACATCTGAGCCACCCTTTGAGATGGGGTGGGGTGATCACAGTGCGATCCCACATCATCCCAGTGCACCGCTGAGCTGGTCACCCACTGTGCAAGCCCTCTGTGCATCCACATGTCTTGTGCTGGACATCCTCAATAAGAATTAGTTTTGCGTGAAGGATTGCACTTTTTGGTAGTGGTGTTTTCATAAAGGTTTTTCTACTTCCTCAATATCTCAAAGTGGACAGTAAATGAGATTCTTGTTGGTCTCTGTCATAAATAGCGCACTCTTTCAAATTCTGTTGGGTGTTTTACTCTTTTTTTTTTTTACTTCTAAAGTAGTAAAAAAAGTCACCATTGCAGCAATATGTTAATGGAAACAACCAACATTTGGAGATTTGTTGACATGCAAGAATGACATTTCATCATTTTTTGAAAGAATTTGCAACTCTTAAGCAGTGTCATATTTCTAGAGGTAGATACTTTATTTTGAAAGTGCTTTGTTAGAAAACAGTTTTGTAGTTGGCCTCTCTGGCAGTGTTTCCCCACTTCTGCATGGCAAAAGCAATATTTTTCTTTCTGTTGGCATGAACTAAATGATTACATAGCAGTCACTTCACCATAGCTAGTCCATAATCAAGCTTCGGTATGACTAGGATTACCAGTTAGTTGTCACTATTAATAACCAAATTTTGCTGAGCACTTTCAGGAGATGGAAATACTTCATATTTAACAACTTTGTATGATTTACCTGTAGTTTTAAAAATACCACTTATGCAAAACTTGTGCATTTGAAGCTGTGTAGGTTCTTGACCAGAGACGAAACTGATTATCTCCATAAAAATACAGACTGCATCTGACAAGGATGCCACTGTTCAGACTCTTCCCTTTCTCATGGACAGGGTTGCATGTTTTCATGGGCCACCACCTGGGTTATGTGGTCTGTACTGCGGTCTGGAACACATGCCCAACATAAAATTTGCAGGAGAAGCCCTTTTGTGGCTGTGTTTTAGATTTAATGCATTTTCATCTTGTTTGCTGGATAGGCAGGAAGGCAGCTGCAAGCAGTCTGCTGTGCAAGTGCTCCAGGCAGGCAGCGGAAAGCATGCTACAGCTGTGGTTTGATGTTATGCTCAGTGAAATACCAACCTTACACATTGCCACCCTTCCTACTCTCCACATCAGCCTGCTGCCACCTCCGTTGTGTTGGTGCAGCTGCTTCAGCAGAAAACCCACCTGACAAAAATAAGCCTTCACGTGGTTATTCTTAAAAACATGCATGTGCATTTGGAGGGATTTGTATTGTTTGTAGGGGTTTTTTCCAAGTTAGGCAATGTGTGTTTGGAAAACAAATAAAACAAATCTCCCCATTTAGATCCCTTTCCTAAGCTGGTTGAGCCAGGTTTAGTATGGTTTAGTTGTGGAGGATAACCTCAGGACAGTTTTTAAGGTCCAGTGTTCACCTGTTATTTATCATGTTTTCTGTATGCTGTCTTTTTTCTCGAAAGAGAAAAATGCCATAGGCTGAAGGAGCTCAGTTTAGCCTGGGAGCAGGGTGTTAAGGGAAGGGCCTCTGGCACCATTGTGTGCTCTCTGCTGCATCCTGCCCCAGCACTGCTTGTTTGGGAACTTCACTCTCTTCTATATCAGTTCTTATTTTTCTCTGTTTTCTGGCAATGAAATGAGATTTACAAATGCAGCTTTTTAAAAATCATCTTAAGTCATCCACGGACAGAGCTGCTGTTGACAGGCATGATTCCCACCACTCTTTCCAGGGGGTCCTGGAAAGAGTGTCTCCTCCCTGCTACTTCAGGGTTCATTGTGCCATACACCATGTGACTGGCCTGGTAATTTTTCCTGTCTTGATGTTGACGAGTTAGGTTTCATGTTGTTCAGTCTCCCAGTGTGCTTCCTTGTGCAGCCCCGTGAGCTGTATTGGCAGGAGCAGGATGAGAATGGGAAGGATGTAGGAGAAGGGCAGGGATGCTTATTTTAGCAGTAGTGCTGCCGTATGCCAGTTGTAAGTGACCTTAATCGTAGGCAAAGGTCCTGCCTTCTGTCATTCTCGGTATTAGTGCTTCAGAGAATGGGACTTTCCTAGGGTTTTATTACAGTGCCAGCACCTGGAGTGAAGAGGATTGAGCAGACTGCCACATCCCACAGGTGATAATCGAAGCACTGAATCCTGCAAGATTGTTCTTCATAGCTGATGAACCTCCGTACACCCTGCTGGAAACAGGCACGAAGCAATGAGCATCCTTAACCAAAGCCTGTCTTTTAAAACTGTGCTTAATTACTTTGTCTCATCTGATGAAATAGCTTTGATCTGTTGCGCTAGCTTGGTGATAACAGATGAAACATCGTATTAAAAACAGACTG
>NW_020958783.1:0-4899 GCF_003031625.1 Empidonax traillii | reverse complement strand
TTCAGGTCTTAAAGAATTGGGTAGTTTAAGTTAAAGAAATCGTTGTTATTCTTTTTTCCATGGGCTAAAGCTAATGAATGCAGCTGCTGAAAGGTGATACTGTTTGCCGTTGAGGTTAATTGCCAATTCAGAAAGAAACATTGCTACAGTTTCTTTTCAGAAAGAAGAAAGCAAAATGATTGAAGGATTGTTTGCCAGCGGAAACATGATTGATTTTATACATATGAGGAACAAAATTAAATGGTGCTGCCCTCTTGCAGTTCAGTAAGAAGATGGTCATTAAACTAGTCTCAGTATAGTTACACTGTGATATTTAGGTACAGCTACAGGTTTTCTGAAAAAAAGGTATGTAGAGAGAATCTCCAGTAATTTTTTGGATGGAAGATAACTGTGATTGACCTGTGCAGCAGCTCTTGAATCTGATGTCTTTTAAATCTGAGGGAAATTGAGAAACCCTAGTTCTGTGAAAACCAGTTTCCAAATTTCCTGTAATGGCATGTATTTTCTTAGGAGCAGTATTACTTGCCGAGGAAGCTCAATAAATAGTCTTCGTCTTTGTTTTTTTAAGTATTGAAGATGTCCTGGGAACAAGGTGTCTGTTCTGTTGTCAGTTTTGGGGGTATGGGGCAGAGGGACCTGCTTCTTCCTCCTCTTCACGTGGAAGTGATGACTCCAAAAAGTTCATGCCTTCCTGTGGCCCTCTTCAAAAGCTGGAGGAGCCATTTGTTCCCACCTCTGAAGAAAAGGTGCATTGGAGTGTGTTTTGGCTCCTGAAAAACTGACATGTGTCTAAAATTATTCTTTTTGTAGGTTCAGAACCTGACTGGTGCTGCTGCAGCCTTTGAGACATCCACTGTATTTGCCAAGTGTAGTGTTCCTAAATACCCATATATTGGGGGTAAACAGTGAATGAATCTGTATTTGTGCAGTGAGCAGAACTCTGTTCCTGATCTTTAAGGTGCTTTACTATGTTAGATTAAAGTATTAGTTTTTCGCATGATGTAATAACATACTTTGCACTGCTAATAATCTGAGAAGTTTTTTCCTATTGTGTATGTGTTTTATTTTGGTCTGTGCCATATTTTAACTATATTGGATGTTTCTTGCCAGTTGTATGTAATCTATCATTGTTTAGAGCAGTAATGACCCCTTATGTTCGCAAATCAAGCCTATTTCTGCTCAGTGCTGGTCTTACCAGCACACAGAATGTCTGTTTGGCCTCATGGAGCATTTTTGCCTCAAATTTCTTCCAAGGCTTCATAGCTATATTGGGAAGAATGTCTAGTTTGAAAGGATACCAAAGTGTGCATGTTAAATTGTTCTGTCTGCCCAACCCACCCAAGATAAAAGACTCAGTGTTTCATCTTGCAACATAGTGGTTGGGACAAGTTGGAAACATGAGTTCTTGGTCAATCCCAGTGCCACACAGCTGTGTGTTGAGGCCCATGTCTTCATTAGAGCCCTTTCCTTAACTGTGTGCCCTTGCCTTTTACCCTTTATCATCTTCCACCATTCAGTTTCCCAGTCCTTTCCCGATATTAATCACAGTAGTTGTCTGGCTGGCTTCATACTGCAGAGCTGTGTTCAGCTGACTGCCTTCTCTTTTTTTAGATCACTGCAGAGGTCGATTCCTCCAGTCTGTCAGGAGCTGCTGGAAAAGAAATATAACTACTGTAGTTATGTAGATTGATAATTTTGGGGAAAGCACACAAAACACATTGTGTGCTGTCTTAATTATATGTGGTATGAACCTATGGACATTCTCAGCAACACTTTGTGATGGTGGAATTTTTTGAATGGAGACATGGACTTGCCCTGTGGTGTTGTTTGTTGGTTGGTTTTTTTTTGTGGTTTTTTTTTTTTTACTATCCCACTGCTGTCTGGAAAGTAAAACTTTAATCGAGACTTATTTAATATGCTTGCAAAGTTTGAAAATAATAAACTATTTCAAGTATGATAGAAGAGGCAAAATACATGCAGTACATATTCACAAATAGTTTTGTTTTGACATTTATCTTGCTGTAGTCATTCTGCCAATTGGCTTCAGGCACGGCTACCAAAAGAATGAACACATGTTGCATTCATTAGTTCTCATCTGGCTGTGCTTCGTCTTGCAAGACAGACAAAATCATGATCACATTAAATAGATTGTAATACGTTTGTAATACGAGTTCTCTTCTGCTGAACAGAACGATAGCTTTGCAAAGCTGCTGCTTTCAAGCCATGATATTTTGCTTACTTTTCATATAATGGATTGAGTATATTGCCAGTGATGTCATTGCTCTTTCGTCTCGAAAGATGTCATGTGAAAAATATTCCAATATAATCGAGAGCAAACAACCACCCCCTTCCTCTCTCCCCCCTCCCCGTGTGAACCTCTCGTGTCACGTTGCTCTGTGACTGACGATATATCTGGGGTGTTTCTGACAGATAGACAGACATGCTTTGGAACGATAATGGTTTATCTGAACAGACCGAGTATAAAAATCGTTTTCATTAGTCATTTGTGGTGGTTCTTTATGCCCGGACCGAGGGCAGACTGATCGCTGTTGGCTTTTTATAGTTAGCGTCACGGTTTTGCCGCCGGCCGCGAGCACCGTGCGGGCGCGGTGGGACCGGGCAGGGGGGGGAAGCGTCTGTTGCCGATTGCTGTGGTTTCTTACGGGAAGAGTGCAGGACTCCTCTGCCTGCGTGCGAGCAGCTGCCAGTTTCCTGCTCGGGAGCAGCTGGGCGAGCTCCGCTTCCCTCCGGAGAAGGCACCGGGGCCCGCGACTCCGGCCGGTGCCGCAGCGAGCGCGTGGCCGCCGCCTGCGGGCCGGCCCCTCCCCTCCCCTCTCCGCGGCCCCGGCCCGCCCCCGCCGGCCTCCCGCGCTCGCTGCCGGGGCCGCGGGGAGAGGCGGCGGGGACCGGCCGCCGCCAGCAGGGCTCGGGGGTCGGGCACCGTCCGCTCGGCGCCCGCCGGCCGGGCCGGGGCGCGGGTGCTCGGGATCAGCCTCAGCGGGAGGGCGGCGGGACCGGCTCGGCGTCGGCAAGAGGGATGGAGGAAGCCTTGCTCTGCCTGGGCGCGGGCTGCGACCCCTCGGCGCTCGCCGCCTTCTGCACGGGTAAAGTACCACGCCTGCCCCGCGCCGGCGGAGCCCGCCCCGCAGCGCCTGCGAGGGCTCTCTCAGTGTGGCCTCCAGCGCTTTCCCATCCCGGGAGGGGAAGGAAGGGAAACCTGTTCGTACCCCGGGTAGATCCTACCATGTGTGGTGCGAGGGCAGCTCCGCGTCCCCGACAGCAGCCGGCAAGGGGTGCCTGCTGAGCGGCTCGCTGCCCTGCGGCATCCCAACCTCGAGAATAAATTTAAAAAAAAAAAAAAAAAAAAAAAAAGCTTAATAAAATTGTGATGTATGTGGATAACGGAGGAAACGACAGGAAGGCAATGACGAAGTTAGTGCTCGCTGGACAGAAGGCTGCTGGCGCGGGGCAGCGTGGGTCCCGGCGGGCCGGGGCTGTCAGGGGGATGCGCTTCGTGCGAGGGACCCTTCGCAGCCCTCGGGAAAGGGCGGCTCTCGAGTGTCCAGCCCTTCCTTTGGACCTCTCTGTTTGACGCTCTCCTAAGGAAAAGTCAGAGGAAGCCCCGCTGGGACGCGTGGGCTGCGCGGGCCTCAGGCAGGCGGCAGTAAAGGCTCGCTCAGCTTAGGTAGATCAGAGCTGCGGCTCCAGCCGTGCGCCTCCGGAGCGGGGCTGGCGGTCTCTGAAACATGCATTTGCCCTTCAGAACTAAGGGTTTCTTCCCAACCCCCCCCCCCCCCGCCCGGCTTCATTTTTACTAGTGTCATAGTAAATATGAAATATTTCAATGCCGACTTCATTTCTTTACAAACAGCTGCTGTCAAATTAGCCTCTTCAGTGTGACTTGGGTCATTAATTGCAGCACCAATGACTGCAGCAACCAAAAGTATGTGGTCTTTTTAAAAGACCAGTGAACCAAATGATCCTCACCAACAAATCACACCAGAGATAAGACGTGTTTCTCTTGTATGTTGTGGAGAAGTGTGTTTTTCCAAATGGAGCGGACATCACCGAGCAGATCTTTGTTTGCTGATTTGTGCCGTGCGGTTTTGGTACGAATGCAGCATCTCACGTGTAAAACCTTACACTTCTGGCCTAAAATATGATAGTCAAGAGGAAAGTGTGTTTAAAAAAAATAAGGGCAAATATTTAGTGCATAGATTTCGATGGGTATATAGAGGAAGAAAGGAATGACCTTGCTATGGTGTACTTTCCTAAAGTGAGTAATGCACTGTACTTTATCTGCTTCAGAATTCAAAGTATTCGGTTTAGAATTCAAGATGTTGCAACCCTCAAGAAAAAGGGGAGGGCAAGCTGGAAATATTAGTATTACAAGTACGTCGTATGAATTGTTTTTGCACTTTTGCAAGGATTTTTACAGTAGAAAAGAAAGGTTAATGTTTAACTGTTTGTCTTCAGAGCAAAATTCAAAAGAACAGTAATTTTTTCGGCAACAACTTTAAGCTTTGTTACTGATATGTAGAGGTTTATGTTACCAACATTTCCATTGACTTTAACGGCTTTCAGCAAGAATTTCTGTGATCGTCTGTAAAAAATGTAGCAGTGTCTCAAACTTCAGCTTGAGGCGTATCTTGAAATTCTGAAGTGAGTGTGACATGATGGACTTACCTTTTGAGAATTGTATAGAAATCCAGCAAAATAAGGTGCAAGAAATACATTAGTTTTTCAATGCATATGTTCTACGTCAATTTTTTTCTGCTTCTTAGAAAATTACTTTGCCCAAAGTCTTGGTGAAGCACTGAGGATTTTGCTGAATAAGAGCTAAAGACAGCATTTTTAATTAACAGAAACTATGACTTTGGATATTATCAACAGGGCACT
>NW_020958782.1:0-12145 GCF_003031625.1 Empidonax traillii | reverse complement strand
TAAAGCATAGACAGAGATGTCTGACTGTCTTCACTTTCTCTTGGCTTCTCCTTGCACACAGAAAAGCAGCTCTGGGTACAAGTAGGCAGTGCATTAACCTGTGGGAACTTTGAGATCTACAACTTATCACACTCTTATGCAAAGTTGCATTTAAGCTCTCATCAGAATATAAAAGTCAAACACCACTGCTTTAAGGCTGTGCATAATTGTACCTCAGAAAATAATAGGAAGGGATTATATGTCCTTGAAAGAAAATTCTGCTTATTCACAAACAGGGAACAAATCCTTTATTCTAAGCTTTAATGCTTAGAAAGGCATTGCAGAGACAGATTTATATCTGTGGTTTGATGCAATGCTGTGACAATATGGATATTAATGGATTTACTTCAGAGAGGCTTTTGTTTGTGTGTGTTCTCTCTGAGTCCCCCTTGGTAAAGAGAAATGTTTATTCTGACAGCATATATTGTGTTTCTAACATCGACTGATTCAGGATTTCATTCAGCAGTGGAGACTTGTGGCAAATTATTAGTTTAAACATTACTGATAGATTTTCATTCTTTAAGTTTACTTATGCTCATGTAAACCAGCAGTAAGACAAGTAAACCAACCCCGTTACAATTCTTTCCATTTAATAAATTTTTTTGTTTGATACCTGGAAACCACCTTGAAATACACTGTCATTGCAACAGTGCCTTCTGACAGAGATTTCGAGAGACTCAAGAATAAAATGGTGGAAGTACATTGAAAATTGTATCACATTCCTCGAGTATCTACTCCAAGCACTGAGCAAAATTTTCCAAGGCAGCAAGTGTACACTGAAGAGAAATGGCTGCTTCTTTCACAGACCTGCTCCTTCCTATCCATACCACGGACATGGACATGGATATCAACATCCATGGCCGCTGGGAACCTGCCAAGTCTCACCTAGGTGAGATCTTTCCCTTGGAAAGAAAACATCTGGGTCCCTTGCTCTGGTGAGGTGTAGCAGGGCAGGGGTGATGTGGATCCCATTTGTCAGAGGAGGTCCAGGAGCTCTGGCTGATGTTGGGTCTATTCACTGCCAAGCCTTTGCTCCCCCATGCCCTGCTCTTGCAGCCCTTGGGAAGCCCAGCACACAACAGACCCTCCTGCTTTTCCCCTCCCATTGCACCTGAAAAGGAGACTGTTCCCCACGGTGCTGCTGCTGCCAGTGGACAGGCTGGCTGAGCTCAGCCCGTGGAGAGAGCAGCTGGTCCCATCCCTGCTGTGCACACAGGGCAGGGGAGGCACCAGGAACAGGCAGCTGAGGGCTTGGAAGAGGCTTTGGGCAGACTGAGACCTGAGCAGGGAGAAGGGGGGACAGGCTGGTACAGACACAGGGACCCTGTGACTTCTGGGATTGCTTTTCTCTGCAGGAAATACCAGCTTCTTCAGCCTCCCCTCAGTGACAGTGGTGCAGCAGAACTGCAGCTTATACCATAATCATTTAAGACATGATTGATGGAACTTGGCACAAAAAGTATTGGTCACAGCTAAGTTGACGTGGCCAGTGTGTATTAACTCCCCATGTGCATCCTCCCTGCACTGAGAGACAAAAACTCCTGTATTCAATGGCAGGGAAAGGAGATTGTGGAAAATACTTTTCTACTGATACTGGCATAGGCAACTTGGACTAACTCTTGTTCATCTTTGAGAGCTATGCAATGACTCTTTGGCTTTTTTATTATCCCTAATATTTCTGCTGCTGTTTCTCGCTCCCCTCCTTCTTCCCAGCATTTTTTCTTCGAGAAGGAGCAATAACTTGAATAACTCATATTCAAGTTCATAGGCTCCATAATTTCAGAAATGTCACCCTCTGCAGTGTTGTCTCACCACCCCACTGGAGTCAGAGATGGGCCCTGGCTATCTGATTCTAGCACAACAAAACAAATATGCTGGCCCAATGATCTTCTGACCATATATAGGCTGAAATAGCCTTTTGGAAGATATGGTTGATATCTGTGATCAGCACAGGGCAATTAGGAACCATTATGAAACAAGCGTCTTACCAGTAATTTATTGGTCAGTCTCAAACTATTTCCTCATGTGGGCAGGGTGTCATCTTCAGGAGCACCTCCTGCTCAGGAAAGGCAATGAATTAATTTTTATAGAAGATGTGATGGGCAGGACATGGAGCTCAGAGCATGAACCTGAGCACAGAGTTATGTCTTGGAAATGCAATGTCCCAAAGGAAAGCATAAAGAAGAGATTCAGTGTTGCTGAAGGCCACGGGGGTTATTGAGCAGACCCAGTGTATTCCTGCAGTGGCAGAGTGACGTGACCCCTTTCACACCACCATTTGCATCCACCAGAGAATCACGGAATCACAGAATGGTTCAGCTTGGAAGGGACCTTAAAGCCCATCTCAATCCACCCTGCCATGGGCAGGGACACCTTCCACCAGCCCAGGTTGCTCCAAGCCCCGTCCAACCTTGGCCTTGGGCACTTCCAGGGATGGGGCAGCCACAGCTTCTCTGGGCAACCTGTGCCAGGGCCTGCCCACCCTCACAGGGAAGAATTACACCAGTCCAGTTCTGTTGGATTTGTCAGCTTCTTGCTGAGACATGATTTTTTTTTGCCATTGGTGTAGTGGAAAGAGGCAGAAAGGGAATTTCCAAGCCCAAACAAGCTGGATTTGATGGTCTCATCATAATTTTTTAGTAACTGAGCAAAGTGGGCAGCTGATGGTAGCTGCTTGATGTGAAGGGGTTGGAGGAGAGGCTGGAGACCAGGCATGACAGGAGCAGTGCAGGCAATAAAAGCAAACGCTGAACTGCAGACCTGCCTTTTCTTTGTAAATTCATCTGTTGCTAAGAATAACCTGCCTGGACAATATCCTACAGCATGCTCCAACCTAAAGGGCATTTTGGTCTGACAAATGAAAACTAATAGAGTGAAGTTATTACCATGTGAACATGCGGATTGAAAACATGTGTTGAGTGATTAAAGGCGAAGACTTGATGACAGGCCCGTCCCGGAGATGGTGCATCTTGGGGAGGAGATTTGCTGTTTGGGAAATGCCATGTTTTACCATTGAGTTCATTAGTATTTGCCATAAGGAAAACAAAAAAGGTTAACTCCAGCAAAAAAACCCTTCATCTCAGATCCTATCGCTGCACACACGATGTTTGCTTTGGAAACTCCTCGCCGGGGTTTCTGTCAGTCTGTTGCTCTGTGGATGCTGTCTCATGGACAGTTTAGGATTTCACTCTGCCTGGGCTTGGACTGTGTCCCGGGAGTGTGCTCGGTGTCAGGAATTCAAGCTGGAAAAAGTGTGCATTCTGGAAGATTAGCCACTGGGCACTGTCCCCGCAGCGCTGGGCAGGGCAGTGCACACCGGGCTGCTGAACCCACCAGCAGCACTGCAGGGAGAGCCCACAGAGCCCTGAGGGAGTGTTGGTTCAACACGTGTTTATTAGAAAGCATTTTCTGCTTGTCTGTTTACAATACTCTGTCTTTCCTTAATGTTTTTAAGGTAATAACAGACCCTGTGTTTTAGTTCAACAACAATATTTTTATGGGAAAAAAAATAATTACACATCCTTGTTTTTCATATTTTGGATGAGATATTAACCAGAGCTATGGGGCCAAACGCTTCCCCCCAAACACTGAAAATGGAAGAACAAGAACAAATCAGTCACAATGCAGAAACTCTACCGAATTTTGTGACAATAACAAGCGTATCTGTGACGGGGTGCAATGCACCTGCAGCAGATTAGCATTTGACAGTCCTTGACAGTCACAGTCCTTGTTGGGTTTCCATCAGGATACTGCATCAAGAGCTGGTCCTTCAAACTGAATCAAGTATTTAGGTGCCCCAAACCCCATCAGTATCCGGGCAGCACCGCTGAGCCCTGAGCCACAGAACAGGGGCAGAGGAGCCTGCAGGAACACTCCTGCCAGGGAGCTCTCAGGACACTTCACTGAGATGAAACAGTCTGCAGGAAACTTCCAGCCAGGATAAATTCTTGCTTCATCACAGATTTCACCAGATGCCACATTGTTCCCGCAGTCCTGCCAGTGCTGCTTTGCAGGCTGGGTTTGTGCTCTCCTATCATACTTAACATCATAAAAAAAGTGTAAAAACCAGTCAGGGAGGGCTCGTTCAGATGTGTGGGTCTATTAATTTACATCCTGTGAAATTGCTATTAATTGCTATGGAGTGGAATACCCTATCTTGTCGGTGAAGTGCAGTCCTCCCAGCAGTGCTTCTCCTCAGTGACATTAAATTGGACAAAGTTTCACCAGGGCTCTGTGTTCTCTGTACAGCCCTGCAACTGGGAAAACTAACACGGGGAGTTGAGCTTGTGCACCTCCTCTGTGCTTCTCTCCCCCAAGACCCAGATAAAAGCAGTCTGCAAAGGAAAACTGCATGTAGATGGCAGCTGGAGGCTTTGGGGCTCCAGGGAATGGTGGGAATGGGGTCAGACACAGCAAAGGAACAGCCAAAAAATTAGAGAGGTCTCTGCTGCCAAACTTCCCCTGCCCTTTGAGAAAGGGCAGAGGGCACAGGGTGGCTGCAGAGAGGAGGGTTCTCCCGGAGGATGCCCACATGCCTGCAGGAGGAGGGGGAACCACCACATGCCAGTGAGCAGACAGGCCTGAGCACAGAACAGGTGGCAGTTCTGAGAGGGCAGGGGTTCTGTGCAGGTAGGGAACAAGAGAGCTTTGCCCAGCAGGTAGAGCTGCCTGTGGCAAGGGCAGAGGCTGCTGCTCTCCTGAGCACTCCCATTTCAGGGAGAGAGGCGTGGGGTGTCTCCAAAACACGGCTCAAGTCCCTGTTGGATTCTCCTGGCTGCACCCAAAAGCCTGTGTGTTGTCCCAGCTGAGGGGCACACGGAGCTGTTCCCCCCCTACTGCCCCAGGGACAGGACAGGGGCTGTCCCGCTGCACTCACCCTGCTCCCCACAGCAGGATCACTCCCGGGAGCTGGTTGGGAGCAGCAGTGCTGCAGCTCCTGCTCCCTTCCCTGCTGGGCTGCAGACAGGCTGGCAGAACCCACAGGCACCTGCAGTGGGATGCAGCTCCTTCCCAGGGCCAGTGTGTGTGGGAAGGGCCGAGCTGCACACGCAGCCGGACACGGCTCGGCCTGGAACTCTCCCTTTCTGCCCATCTCTGCTGGAATACATAAAACTGGTTTCTGTCTCATGGTATTAATAATCCCTTGAATGTCTTTGTTTAAAGTATTCCAGTGGGAAGTGCTATTTTAAGGCTCCATTGAGTTAGGCGGAATGTGAAACCTCCTCCTGCTGGACACTTCACACTCGGTCCTTATCTGCCTCCACGCTGGTATTTTGTCTAATACAACGTGCAGATTAGCTCCCCTTACAATTTCACTTTCACAATTTACATTTCATGTGTTGGAGCAGCCACAACAGTCTACATGAGATCGTGTCCATATGTTCCTGGTGCACAGAACACTCTGGTGCATTTGTTGAGCCTTGTTGTGCTCTGGGAGATGACGAGGGTCAGGTACTGGGAGGTGTTTGCTGGGCAGACCCCAGGGCTGAGCAAGCTGGGCCTGGAGTCATTAAGAAAGTTCAGTTTGCTGACAATCCATCAAGTAGCTACGAACACTGTTCGGCTCTTCAGGTTTAGATAACGCTCACCTGACTTCCTGCGTATTCAGAAAGTAATTCTGGTTTTGAAGTCTCCCTTCCCTGTTGGCTGAATTGCTGGGGGAGAAGCCCTAGTGTCCACACTCCTGGATGGGACAGGATCTGTGATGTGGCCCCCAGCCCATCAGATCTCACCCCTCAGACACTCAGCCTCACCCCTCACAAGAAATGCATTTCTCTATTTTTTTAAACCTGTGCTGTTTTAGTGTGTTTGTGGACTGAAGCTCCATTCAGAAATGCAAAGAAGGGAATCCCTTTGGCTAAAAAAAAAAAAAAAAAAAAAAAAAAAAAAAAAAAAAAAAAAAAAAAAAAAAAAAAAAGAAAAAAAAAGAAGAAGAAAAAAGTTGAAGGTGTTGATGCCAAGTTAAAAGGGGACTCCTGCAAAGTGTCTGTTTTCAGGAAAATGGTCAAGCTACCACTTCGACATATTCTTGATATTTCTGAGAATAGGCCATTATGTTCTTCCCTCTGATTTTGGTGCCTAATAACCCATTTCTGAAAGCTGGAAGCCTATGGTCCCTGAGTTCAGACAGTTTGATTAGTACAGCAGCCACAGACTCCCCAGTGCCTGAGCATAACCTTTCACAGAGTTCCTTTTCATGGGCAATTTGACTTACAGTTCATGTCTTCATGTCTTCAGGGATGCACGATCATGGAAGCAGACAGACACAGGCCTTGAAAAAGATCCAAATCTATTAATCTTTACTTCTGCTAGCATACCTGATCTCCAAATCCACACAAATTATAAGCCACCTGTACATATTTGCCTGCTTCCGTTTCCTCCTACTCAGTTTTTGGGGTTAAGTTATTCTACTAAGAAGCTCATCAACATTTTCTTCTTCCTACTGTACTTTGGCTTTTCCTTCAAAGCACAGAATTGAAACGAGCTCTTCTCTACACTTTTCCAGAATGTCCACTAGAAAAAAAGAGTGTTCTTTTATAACTTACTTTATCATGACAAGATGACTAGCTTCATTTAATTTCTCTGTCTCGGTGTGCTCAAATATGAAGAACTAGTTTGTCCCGAGCAACAGTTCTCCTCAATGCTAGTTGAATGCACAATCAGCAAGAAGTTTAATATATTATAATTAACTTCCATTTTTATCCCTGTAACTAGTGCAAGATTCTTTCTTGACAGAGCTGCTGAGATTTAACCTAAGTAGGAAGGCAAAAGACAACAGTGAAAGAAGCCAAGCTCCACCTCCAAAATAGATGTTGCAAGCTGACAAAGTCATGTGCGTATGGAAATCTCATTTCACATGGACATTTTCAGTGACCTTTTTCACTACTCTATTGCAGAAGTGATATTCTGCAATAACTGTGTCCACATGGCCAGCTGTTTCCTGCTTAATTTCTATAACAATGGCATAAAGACAGCAGGGGCCTATTTCTGGGCAGGAATCCTGTGGTGTTTTTTCCAGACGGTGAGCTAGCTGTTTGTGTTCTGGATCTTGTGGTGTGTTGTGATTTCATAGCAGAGCCAGCTGGAATCAGCCAGAATTGCAGGACTTGTGGTCAATCTACACGTTTCCACTGGTACATCTCCTTTTGGTGAACCAAAGCATTTTCAAGCTGCTGTCAGTGCCCATGACGGGAACTCTTTTGTCTGCCATGTCCCTAAAAGCCTCTCATGCAAAGGGGCCAAGATCTCCACACTGAATGAATTTGTCTGCAGAAAGCACACAACATTTTAACAGGCTATTTAGCAGCTCAAATGAGGTGATGGGCATCAGGAAGAAAGGAATACTAGGCAGGAATAGACTGTTTCTGAAATAATTTTATTTTGTGAGCAGAAGTAAAAGACTGAAGGTGTTGGGGAAGGCACAGTGCTGCAGATCTGTCATGCTTAGTGGGGAGGAAAATAACGTAAGTATTATGATGATTTCTGTTCTTAGGATCTCTGCCATGCCAATCTTACAGATATGGGAGCAGCACAGCAGCATGGAAGGTAAGTCATAGAAGGCAAGGGAGATTCTTGGTGGCATTACTTTCTTGTTCACAAGTGATTTTAATGTGCTAATGGCACACCTACTGCATCAAGATTAGGCATTTTAAAGAAATGTGTTTAAAGAGATGTTTTTCTGTAGGTTTTGACAGCCTGGTTGCTCATTATAGGGGCTTCTCCAACACCAGAGTAACAAACATATATATTGAATAAACGGTCACATTGCTCCAAAACCCACAGGGATGCTCACAGTGTTTAAATTCTTGCTATTGTTTTGAAAGAAACCAAAAAGGACAGCTTACCTACCATTCCCCTTGCTCATGAAGCCTTTAAGCAAGAGTCCTGCAGAAGCTAATATGGGAAGATGTGCTAGTTCTTCCTGAGAAACTACAGGTAGACAGTGGAGTGTGCATTTAAGAGTCTGAGCAGGAAAAGAGAATGCTTAAATGGATGATGCACACACTACTCCCCTGTGAGTGCCTGCTTGCTTACTCTAGGTTGATGAGAACAAAGGAGAGCATTTTTCATGGAGGCAAAGAAAAGAGATGTTCCCGGATGGCAACTGGCAATGACAACAGATTTAGAGAGACTTGTGTTACTACTTGGAACATCAAAATAAAGAGACTTTATTCATCACATCTTTTAAGTATGGGAATTATGCTTTTATGGAAAAGAGAATGACTTTTCCCAGAACAGCATATGTTAAGTATGTCACTTTGGGAGGAGAGGCCACTGTATACACCGTATTTTGCTGATGTGTGTGAAGACCAATGCTTTTATCAGCCATTCATTGTGCATTCAGCCTGAGGTACTTTGTCTTACAAGAATCAAATCAGATAGTAAAAAAAAAAATCCTTATCAATCAAACATAGCATTGTCAGATGTGTAAGCTCTATAACCACTGAAAAAGAGAAAAGATCTGGAGAGGTTCTGACTTCCTACCACTCCCTCAGTGAGTTCAGCAGCATACTGAAAGCTTCACTTTCAAGCACGAGGTCATGTCCCACCCCAGCAGCTCTGTCTGCCCTGAAGGGAGCTGGAGATACACAGAGGAAGGTGCTGCAGAGAAAATTTCTTCTCTGAGCAGGCAGCATTCCCAAATACTCACATTTGTAATCGTGTTGCTGTATTGCCCAAGGCTACTGTGGTCTCTGAGAAAACAACAGTAATAACTTTGCACTTGTGCAAAATCATTTGTCTCTTCTCTGGTTACTGCCTCTGTTTGCCTCTGCCCTCTGGATACTATTGTGGGGTGGATAAATGGTCTCTTATGTAAAAGCTGTGCTGCCCAAAATAATCAGATAGATCCTTAACTTTCCTTATCTCCTCCTTTATTTCCATCTGTTTTCACTTTCTTCTGTGATTTTGATAGATTTCTGGCCCATCTTCTTTCTTCTTCCCCTTCTCATTCAGGCCAGCAGTTAGCAATTAATAACGAATTTCAAGACCTTGAGTGTCTTGGCACTTTATTTATGATGGTTGTAGAAAAAGGAAAGGAAAAAAAAAGGCTCTGTCTGTGGGTGTTAACATGATAATATTTCCTTACTCAGGCTCCATCAGCTTGCACAAGATGACAGCATTTTCTCAAGGCTAAATTATGATCTTCGTATAATGAACCACATACTGCTACTGGTTGTGTGAAGTAATGGTCTGGACCTGTGGACAACACTACCTGGCTTTACAATGTGAAGTGTGACATGAGACATTCAGCACTTAAGAAATGCAGCAATCACAGGCCTCGAGTTTGAGGCAAGGGGAGAGTGAATTGGGTGGGAGCAGGCTGGTAACTACACCTGCATGTCCAGAGGCAGCCCTTACGGTGTTGGATATGAATTTTTGGATTTAATATTGTTAGAAGAGACTGTTCACAAGAAAATAAAGTTCGAAAACATATGCAAAAACTATGAACCAGGTAAATTCCTCCAAAATCTTACTAGAAAGGAAATGCCTGCTTACGTGTCATTGCTGTGTAGTCCTTCCACGCTGTCCATCTTCTGCGCTGACACAGAAAATCCCTCTGGTTCTTCACAAGGCTCAAGATTCACTCATCCTCCACAGATTTCTACACAGATGTCCTAAACATTTGGGGCAGTCGTTGTGTCAACAAGAAATCCTGACTTTCAAGGAGGAGCTCCTCATCAGTAATAACTAGGCCATAACTCACTAGTTTCTTTATTATTGTCCTCCACAATCCTGGATGCTGAAACAGCCACCCAGGCATTGTAAAGTAGAAGAACCATTGGGATGCACAAAGTTAGCCAGCCAGGAAGACAGCAGAAAATAGAAAAGCACAGAAAGACTGCTGTGAAGTACAGATACACACATGCAAAGATCAATCAGCAAACTCTAACCAGCAGAACACAAAGAACTGGAACCTTTTTCAATATAGTCAGAAAAAGTCACACCAACTAGCAAGTAAATTCACAAAGAAAGACTGCAGAAAGAGCAAAATGTGGAGAACAGACTAACACAGGCATGATCACAGATACTGAAATAAAGTTCCCACTGCCAAAGTTCCATGAATCATGCAAAAATTTCTCTTAGCATTAAGTATGAAGCTATTTGTCCAATTTCTGTGTATAAGCACTGCACAAATTGGAGCTCAGATTCATAGTCCTTTTAAAATGCATGCAATTAAGCTTAGTAATCAGGTACAAAAAATTCAATTCTAAATGTTAGCATATAGCCCTGTGTAAATAATTGAGTTTCCAGTTGACTAGGCTAGCGTTTCTGTTAGATTTCACTTGAGTGCCCAGAGGAGATACAGACTCCTCATTAACATGGAAAGAAGAAGAATTTATTAGTCGTTGTACCTCAAAAACTACTATGAAAAACACAGAATGTATCTATACCTTGATACAGTTGAAATAGGAGGTAAGGTTTAGTTAGTAATTTAATATTCTGTTTCTCTCTATTTTTAAATATACAAATAAGCCTTTAATTTTTGAAAATGGTTGTGTTGTTGATGTTCAATGTCAGTCAAGGAGAGATGTGACAAACAGTAAATGCAGGTAGGCTTTAAGTATGTCCAGATTAGGCCCACTTTTTAACAGTCAAAATTTTTCAAGAAACTATTAATTCATGTTTAGGTTAGTAGATCCATGGCCCTGTGCTCCAGGGCAAAACCAACTACAGGGATAAAATGAGTTACACTAACACATACACAGATTCTACCTGGCTGATGTCCCCTGCAACAATAACTCACAACCTCTTTTAGGGAGATTTATTGCAACACAATAGAAGTGTGACAAGGCCCCCAAAATCACAGTTATCCTTTGATTGAAACTACACTGCCCAGGCAGGCAAATGTAAACATCCAGATGTGCACCAGTAAAGGAAGTGGAAGAAAAGCACACTGTTCATCTTTAGCTGTGAGGAAATAATTTTTATGCATCAGGTGACAACAATTCTCAGACGTGATCTCAATATCAAGATCATGCTTGCTTTTGAGAAGAGGATCATGCTTGGCTTAGATTAAGTAAATCTTGCTGGTTTGGTAAAAAATTTCATATGAATATTTCTTCAATTTTCAGTTTGCATCTGTACAAAATAAAGCATTTCACAAAAGGGTTTTGAATTGAGATCTGTAGGTAGTCGACATGGGTGGAAATTTGGAGCCTTAAATTTGCTTAAAAGAAACCATGTTGAGCTGACCTTTAGGATAGGCACCAGGGGAACCTAAGGCTCACATTTAGTGCAAGGCAGAACACATTTAAGTGCTTGCCAATCTCAGCGAATCTCAGCCTATTACTTAGCTGAACTGTAGTCTCATATGTCTGGGAATAAAGCTCATATGCACATCAAATATCTATAGTATCTAGAAACATTAGGTGAGATCAAGTCAAATCCACACATGCATGACATTTAATTACAGCAAATATTGAATTGGTTCACAGACATTAAAGTCAGAAAGGATTGCTGTGAGCTTCGGCCTGACACCTGGACAACAGAGTATAGTCGTGATCATCTGACTCATATTGGCATTAAAAGAAAACAACCAGTAAATTCAATGAGCTGATATATTCTTACCAAATACAGTTAATTACTTTTTATTGTAAAATTTTCATGCAAAATACCCTCATTGATGAAGAGCTCTTAACTTTCAAGGATTGTTTGATGAATTTTGGCAATGGACAGCCCTAACACAGTCAGGAGTTAATCAGGGCAGGGGATTGCTGGTGTGAACAAGTTGCCATGGCCTCATGGTTTACCTTCCTGTGCCATGGGAGCTGCTAGGCATCCCTGCTGCCAGAGGTAAGCATCAGAGCTCGTGGAACAGCAGCTGTGGCTGGGGGAATCCACTGCACCTCTAAGCAATGACAGCTACTCTGTGCCCTTTCCACTTCCTGACAGGAGCCTCCAACCTTCTGCCCTCTTTCCTCTCACCATTCCTCTTCCACAGTGTGAGTAGCTCAATCCATGCCAGGAACATGCCTCTCAGCTATACTGCGGCAAACCACAAGACAGCCTCTGCTGCTAAAAAGCCTTCAGTCACCTCTGAGTCAGGAATATTATACTTGGATCCTTGAAATTAATCAAATGTGTCTTCAGATTGCTGACAGGA
>NW_020958781.1:5504-12152 GCF_003031625.1 Empidonax traillii | reverse complement strand
TGGGTGTTTTACCCCCCACTCCTCCATTTCATTCCCTCAGAAAGTTGCCTCCAAACTGGTACCTCCCTCAGAATACCGAGTTTTCCACCGGGATGTGCCGTCAGTGTTTATATCAGCACTGACACCAACTGCCTCCTTGAGGACCCTCTGATGGGAAACGGGATGAGAGGTTTAATCTGGGCCCTGTGGGATTTCCCCTGAGGGGGGGAACACATCCAAACAAGCCCAAACAGGCACAAGAAAGGCTCCTTTGGCTTCTCCTCCCCACGCTGCAGGTCACGGTGCTGGTCATGTGAAGATCAGGGGTGAGGGTTATCGTGAGGAACTCAATAAACCCCGACAGTTCCACTGGGGATAAAAAGGCGCCATTCATGGGGCCTCTCTCTTCCCAACAGCCCTCATGCAAGCCCAGCATAAATCAGGAGCAACTAGGAGCAGAGTGGCAGGCACCCAAATTGCCAGGATGGTGTCCGGCCTCACCGTCTCCTGTGAGTTTTATCAGCGTGTAAAACCTCGTGGTGGTTGTGGAACACTCACTGCCAAACCCCACTGCTCTGTCAGCCCTGTTAAATCAGGAATATAAACGAGTCTGTCCCTCCCTCACTCCGCCTTTGATATCCATGGGTTCGTTTAAAATCATAAAAAATAAAATAGAAAAGCAGAGAGGCTCAAGAAACATTAAAGAACCAAAACCAGCTGGTCCTAAAACACTTTCAAGGGAAAGAACTTCCCTCTTAATGGACGTGATCCTTCAAAGACCCTCACTGACAGGATCCTCGTAGCCAGAATGTCACCAGGGGCTCGCTGGTTGTCACGACTTTTAGGAAGTGCCAGGATTTGACAGGACTGGCACAGAACCATGGAATCCCCTGAGCTGGAAGGGACCCACAGGGATCATCCAGTCCTACTCCAGGCCCTGCACAGACACCCCAACAATCCCACCGTGTCTCTCAGAAACACTCCTGGAGCTCTGGCAGCCTCGGGGCCGAGACCATTTCCCTGTTCCAGTGCTCAGCCACCCTCTGGGGGAAGAACCTTTTCCAGATATCCAGCCTAACCCTCCCCTGGCACAGCTCTTATATCCCAAAGATACTCAGGCCAATTAGGTCACAAACCTTTGCCCAAACCACAAACTCCAAAGTCAACCTACACCAATCACCACTGGCAGGAGCAAACAGACTCTTGGCATTCCTCCCCGTGGATTCCCACACTGAGGAACACGGGTAACCTTGTTCACACCTGCCCCACAGCTTTCACTGTTCTTCATGGATAAAGAGTTCACATCATCCCATCTCCTCCCTGTCTGAAATAAAACCAGAGTCAACCCCACACTCCAAACCACAGCACTCCCCCCTCCCAGTGAATAATTCCCTAATGGCCATTTGGCCCAGTCCTTACACAGCTGATCATCTGGCCACTGATATCACTGATAAGGGCAGGAATATTCTGGAAACACCATTTTTAAAGGTCTGTCCCCAGCACTGAAGACCTTTAAATGACATTTTGAAGGTATGGGGCTTTTGTTTCCGTGGGTAGTGAGTTATTCCATAGCTGTGCTCCACGTTGCCCTGACAACCTGCAGCTCAGGTGTGTAAATGGGGAGTACCTGTCCTGCCCAGACCTCAGCACTCATCAACATTTTATGTCTGAAAGGTTATTTTCCAAATGACCCTGGTTTGATTTTTGAGAGAGAATCCAATGGAACCTCCTCTCACTTGTGTTTATGCTTTATCCTGGCAAGGGCAGCTGGAGGAACAAAGCAGGAGCTGGGAACTTTGGAGCTCTACACCAATTTTAATGTCATTTTGTGATCCCTCACCTCAATTTCCACACTTTCCACATCAGCACCCCTCAATTCGAGTAAGTAAACTCCAACATCACTGAAATGTTGCAAAGCACAGAAGGATACAGAGAAAATTCCTCTGTTCCAGTTATAACCTAACACTCCTGGGTGAACACTCTGGATATTTTGGGGCTCCTGGGACCAGAGGACCCCCCAGCTGGGATTCATTTTCACGGGGAATTCCACTAAGGGAAACAAACCCTTCCTTACTCAGACACAAGGAGGATAACAAACCATTTTTGTCCAGTCTGGTATCAGTTTGATAATCCAACATTCAAAAGCAACAACTACTGCATGCACTGACCACGACAGAGGAGGAAAGAAGAGGATGAGCTGTATTAAGATTATTTCTTATTAGCTATTCACACATTTTTTCCCTGCACAATTTACAAACCAAGGTACTGGATCTTTATAAGACACTAAAACAGATAAAATGGAACCTGCTCAACGTCACACCTGGCTGGAAAGCGCTGGGAAGATGGACAAAGGCAGCTCGGCACGGGGAAGTAGAACCAAGAATTTCCCACACAGGCACACAAAGCTTTTTATTTCTGTAAGCAGAATCTGAAAGGTTAAATGAGGGGAAGCCTCCAAACAAGCCCTGGAAATCATTTCAGGGCTATCACAGCCATATTTAAGCAGGAGGATGGTAAAAAGTAATTTCTCAGCAAGGAGTGACAGTGATTTCTGATGTTATCACGATTATTGAGCCATTTACCACCAGATAACCCAGCACATGACTTGGTGTTGCAGCTCAGCTCTGTGTGCCACCCTGCTGTGGAACAAGGAGTTATATATTCTAAACAAATAGTGCTGCTGTTTAGTAACTCATCTCTTTTTTTTAAATGTTCTCAAACCCTTTACCTGCTGAGTTCCCATCTGAGTGGAAACAACCAAAGACCATTTTCTTGGAAAATTATTTTGGAGCTCTGGGACAACACTCTCAACTATAATTATCACTTTTTAGGGAGAGAAAGAACAGAAAGAAAGAAATATCACAGCACTTATTTACTAGCCTGATGTGCGCCTGCATTTCCAGGGTGCACTCCAGGCTTTTGGGGGAGGCACAGAAGGAAAAGAAGTTCACGAGAAATAATTTCTCTTTCAGCCACAGTTTGACAGGTGGGAAGAGGCAGGAGCTGCCATCCAGCAAAGAACCAAAGGGATCCAGCCCCTCTGCTCAGCCCTGTGAGGCACAGCTGAGGTGCTGTGTCCTGTTCTGGGCTCCTCAGGACAGCAGGGACATGGAGCTCCTGGAAGATGATGATGCTGAAGGGATGGAGCATCTCTGGGAGCAGGAAAGGCTGAGGGAGCTGGGGCTGTTCAGACACTGAGAGGGAACCTCCCCAGTGTCTGTCAGGATCTGCAGGGATGGACCAGGCTCTTCTTGAGGGGGCCATCATCTGAGTGAGGACACCAGAGCAGCCCCAGCAGGAGCAGGAGGAGACACGGGAAGGTCCAGGCTGGGAGCAGAGCAGGTCCAGCAGCACCTGGGAGCTGCCAGGATGGACTCTGCTCTGCTAAAGCTCCTCCACGGGCAGGTTATGCCGTGTAACACTAACCCAGATAACGGGATAAGGAGACAGAGCTGTTCTCCAGGTCACTCCTGATTAAAAGGGTCCTTGGTACCAAACTGTTGCTCTGTTCCATAAATGATGAGCAGCACCCAGGGATGACTGAACTCAGCCCATCATTTTCCCTGCATATGAAACACTAGAGGTTTTTCCCCCCCCCAAATGTTTTAATTAACCTCATTACCTATGAATTAACAGAATATTGCTGAAGGAAATCACGTCTTGGTTTGGTCAAATAATGTTTCAGTTACACTGAAACCTTTCCATTCTCCAGGAGGAGCGTTAAATGTTTCCAAGCCAAACATTCAGCGGGTGAAAATCCACACACCATCCAGCCCAGTCAAATCCAGACACTCCTCCTGAGCAGAGTTAATGGCATTAGTGCCCCTCGCTCGGTGCAAAGCCCGGGTCTTATCTCTGACGTGGGCAGATAAACAGATTTGCAAGGCCAGAGCTCACGTGGCACCTTGGCTTTCAAGGTCACAGGTTACAGTTCCAAGCCACCCTTACACATGTTCTGAAATAAAATGTAAGAGGATGTTTTGGTCTGTGCGGTCACAGAGCCCACGGACATGCTCGAAATACCAGTTATATACCTATATATTTGATTGCATTCATGTAAATCCTGCCTGCTTTACCACGCCTCTGTCTGCTGGGGAGCACATAAACCACCCCAACAGATATTCCAGTATTTTCTTTTGCCTGCAGTGATCACCGCTCCCTTTTCTCCAAGAATTCAAATGAAAACCCGAAGAGGAACAAGATTTATTTCTTTCAGGTAACAAGACCCTATATATGAAATATATCCCATACATCAAATGTGACACCTGGACACAACCACTGTCAGACTCTTGTTCTGCTTCAGAATCCCTTGGCCTTCAATCCATGAGCTGCTCACAAGACACAAAACCTGAGATTAACAAATAACTGCGAGGTAATTGAGTCCTGCAGGACTTTTCCACCACTTGTATGATAACGAGCACCTGCCTGCAGAGCTGGAGTTCTCTTGGACACTTCCAGCACCTCAAACGAACAGAAGGGACAAGAAACTCCTTTTTTGGCCCATCTTTTTAGGCCAAGGAGCCACAACTCAGTTCTCCAAACCAGCTTAAAAACTCCACCACGACGAATTTCCTCGTTAAAAGCAAACAAACAACCTGGGATGCAACAGCTGAAGAAGCCCCTTTTACAAGCTCTTAAAACCTGTGCTGTGGGCTAGATCGTAGATTAATGTTGGTGATGCACACTGGAAACCTGTAAAGCATTTCTGTAATTGCTAAGCATTATTATTTTTATTACTGCACCAGATGGAACCAATCCATCTTCGCAGATAATATCTCATAAATGATTCATGACTGTTCCTTTAACCTAAAGTCTTTTCTATTTTGCAGATCCATGAGAAGTAACTATTAGGAGGCTCCATGCATAAAATAGTACATGAACCACCTAATGCCTTCCAAATGTGGGAGCCCTGCTAATATTCACCCTCGGAATGGTCACATTGCTCCTGCTCCTCTCAGAATCTGCTGCTTCTGGAAGCTCCTCCTCTGATTTCCAGCTAAAATATCACTGCAAACCAGGGGTAAACTTTGTAGTTTATATTCCTGCCATTGATGGCAAATACAGACCGGGAAAATGCTTTATAAGAGATAGAAATATCCCCCAAAAAAAACCCCCACCAATTAGCTTTATAATCCACAATTCTTGTCTCCTAAGTGCAGTTAAACCATTTTCTATCAGCTAAATGAGAACTGATGGCTGGGAGAGAAGAGAAGGACACAAATTGGTGCTGCCACTGGTAAAATAAGTTTAAATGGGAGCCCATCAGTCAAACCCCCAGGCCTGGGCTGCCTCTGGCCACGCAGACACTCCTGGGCCAGGCTCAGGTACCTCCTGCCCACTTCATACACAGACAGGCACTGATGACACTCTGAGTGGAGAAAAGCTTGTCTAAAAATCTATCAGAGGTTGGTACGAGCAAAGGAATCGTAATGGCATCAGTGACTGATGACCCAACATTTAAAATGGGAAAAAACCGCTGATTTACACAACAAAAAAACCCCCCATTTCTTGGGTTAGAAGAAAACACAGAGAGAGAGGCTAAACCCACCACAATTAGCTGAATATTTTGATGAATGTTTTGATGACCTTGAGAGCTAAAGGTTCTCCTGTTTGTGTTTGGCACAGTGGGATAAATTAAGGCTTCTTTGTTTGTTTGTTTGTTTTTTGGCTGAGTGGTTTCAGACTCAACTTTAACATGACTTGGTTATGAGCTGAGGATTTGGGGTGTTTGAGTGAGGATGTCACACACAGATTGGTTTTCTGTTGCCACGCCTCAGACAACAGAATTCAGGCGTGTTTGAATGCCCTGGAAATCTCAAACCTCGGCAGCAGCAAATACCAGGGGGGCAGAAACTAAAGCTGCTGTGAATGTTTCTGTCATTTCATTTCAAACACTACCAAATTACAAAAGTAAAAATTAAGGGAATTAAGCTCAAATCCAACCAAGTCAAGACAACGTTCTGTGCTATGAAAAGCACAAGGCACAGAGAACGAGACATGAGTAGGTCTGTATTTACCGCTGGAACTCCAAATTCTGGGGCCTGCTGCAACCAGAAGAGGATTTGAGCATCTTGGGAAAGCAGCAGCCCCCTGAAGGATCCGGATCTTGGAGGACTTTTCCAACCTCAGTGATTCTGGGATCCCACAGCCCAGCTCTCCCCTCCTGCTTGGCTCAATCCATCACTAAATCTGCAGCACAGGGGAGTTTTGGAAGGTTCCTGGTGCTTTATCTGCTAACTCTTCCCCCCTTCACTAAGGTGAAGCAGAGGAAGGTCTGGGGATCTGATTTGTCAGTGATATTAAACCCCTGCTCGACCTGTTCCATTCCTCACCAACACACGTTTAATTTAGCTGGAAAAAGGTGTTTGGGGCTGAACTAGCAGAGCTTTGCCCACCAGGGCACTGGCCCTCTTCTAAACATTTCCCAAGAAGTCACAATTTCCCTTGGAAACCACATGAAAGCACCTCTTGAACAAGTGGAGTTGTCTTTGACTTGAAAGGCGTCACGTGGCCTCAGCCATTCCACTCCCAACCAGCTTCAAGCCCGTCCCGACTCACAAAACAGTAAACTGCCTCCAAAGCTTGCCCTTAAAAATCTAAATTCATCTAAACTTCTTCATGAGAATTCAGGTAAAAACACAGTTTTTCAGCACCCAAAAAAAAAAAAAA
>NW_020958781.1:0-1948 GCF_003031625.1 Empidonax traillii | reverse complement strand
GCTGAATATTTTTGATTTCGAAGACGAGGGACCGTCAGCAATACCAAAATATCCGGATGCTGAAGCGCAGCTTTTCGGGTTTTCACGATGATTAAAAAAAAAAAAAAAAAAAAAAAAAAATTAAAAAAAAAAATGATGCCCTGAAGTTTTCTGCTCTCCAAAGCGGTGGGGTTTTATTCTTGGCAACCACAGAGCTCCAGTTCCACCCGCAGTCCTGACTCACTGGGAGTGCTGGGGAGGGGAAGTGGCCCAGCTCCACCAGCCTGCATAGGAGGGAGAGCTGGCAGCGAAAAGGAATCGTTTATACTCAAAAAAAAAAAAAAAAAATCCCCAAACCAACCATGATTCTGGAGTAAACAAACTATTTGCAAGTTCAGATTGGATTTTAGAGCAGAGCAGAGGAGATCTGAAACTTGGAGAGTGTTTAAGAGCTCGAAGCAAAACATTTGATGTGAAGCAAAATGGTGCGTTCGGCTCCAAGTTAATGGTTTCTACCGAGGAAAACACACAGACAATTCTGGTTTTATTTTTGAAAGCGAATTTCTGTGTGTTGCTGTTCTTACAAACCCTGCCAAACACAGGCAACACACAGAAGTAAACCCAAATTTTAACCCCCAGGAGTCCAGACTTGCCACACTTATTTGAACTGATGAAGGCACTTGGGTTTCCCAGATCTGTGCTGCCACCCAGAACTTAAAAATGGCTCTAAATCACCCTAAAATGCTAAGAAGGATATTTTAGGGGGGGGGTTAAACCCATCTAAAGGTGATCTGAAATTAGGAGGAGGTGTCCTGGCTCCTCTGCCGTCCTGCCCACTCCTGCCTTCGGAGTTTGTCTCACTTTGGGGTGAATCAGTGCAGAAAACGAGGCAGCCAAGAACCAGCTCCACAAAAAAAACAGCAATTTTTTTTTCTGCCAGCTGATCTCCCTGAGCCAGCTCTGCACAGGGCAAACCAGCACCAGAGTGTTTGGGGAAACAGGAGAAAAGAAGATGCCTCTACATTTAGATACTCGATTTTTTTCCCATCGGCTCATTTTTTAATTCCTTATTATTTAATTCCTTGTTATATTCCTCAGCATATTCCAGCACCCCTCTGCTTCCTACCCCTGGGCTCAGCTTTCTCCTTTCAGGTACAAATAATTTGATTTTTAGCCCACTGACAGAAACCAGAAACAAAAAAAAACCTACTTACAATTTTAACATTTCTCAAAAGAATAAAAAGCAATTACGAGGCAATTTATGCAGTTGTTGTTTCTGAAACATAAAGGAGGCTCAGATTATTCTCAAATGTATCTTTTCTTTTCAGCAGCTCAAAGTTTTTTTCTCTGCCAGCCTCTTATTACTGCACCTCCACTTCCCAGGGCCTGTGCATCCAGTGTTTTACAGATGAAGCCCATCAGATATTGCTGCAGGATCGGGCTCCAGTCCCACTGGAAGCTCAGAAAACACATCTCCAGCTCTCACCCTCAGAGCAAACTGCTCAGGGAACAGGATTTAAACTTCCAGTATCCCACAGGATGACTTGCAGGCAAATCACCAGGGATTGATCCGTCAGCTGCTTCACAGCTTGTGTTTAGCAAATACAGTTTTTCCTGCGGAAATTCCTGCCTAACAGGTTAAAAGGGGATTTTCCACCAGAAAACCCACAGCAGAAACTGAAGTGGAATCGCAGAAATAGCTAAAGCTGACCCGAGAGCCCTCTTTTTGCATCTCCAGCTGCACATCCCCACCACCTTCTCTGGATCAGGGCTCTGGAAAGCTGAGCCTGAAGGAACGGGGAGGAAATCGGCGCTGGGTCCATCCCTGAGCCGATCCGGTGTCCGGCTGCGGGATCCCTGATCCCAGGGGAGCTGTGGGAGCGTGGGAGGAGGTGGGAGGACAGGTCTGGCCCCTTCCACACTTCGAGGCTGTAGCTGCAGGGAACGTTCACAGGAAATCTTCCTCCCA
>NW_020958780.1:11020-12170 GCF_003031625.1 Empidonax traillii | reverse complement strand
GCTCCATTCCTGCTTCAGCAACTTATTTGTGCTGTCTTATTACTGTCTATTTCAAAGTGCAACTCCCACCACTGCCTCCTGCAAGATACAATTTGTAACAAAGCAGAATCTGCTTATGTGCAGTTTGTGTAGGATCTGATCCGCCAGGCATGCTCAGGGAACACCTACTGAATCAAGCCCTGCAGGTGAGACAGGCAATGGACCCCTATTTTATGGTTTCCATAGGACATGAGTAGGAGGTAACTGTCATGTCCTGTCAATACTGAGATGCTGAGGCACACGGCCAAGGCAGAAAACTAGTCAAGTTTTCATTAGTGAAAGGCTGTTGCTGCCTTTGAGGCAAGGCAGCATCAAAGAGAAGTTTGGAGGATCTCAGTGCTAGAGCTTTATTGTCTAAGTCCTTCTTCAGAGGCCTATGGATTTTTTTAATCTATATCTGAAGTCTTGATTGGAATCTTAAGTCTAGTGCTACATATTCTGTATATGTGTGTTCACTACAGTATTATCACAGTTTCTTTGCTATGCCCTTTCCCATGCAAAAGACAAGACCAGTGTCTCAAGAACACTGACGTCATTTATAGATCCTTTACAAGGATCAAGACTCATCAGAGCAAGAATAATTTTGATGCCATGCAGTGCCCTAGAAGGTTGGACAGATGTCCAGCACTTGCTAGTCAGACTGCCAGCATAAAAGTCTATCAATTTTTTTTCTACAATTATAGACTCAGTCTCAAAGAAGTGTTTAATGTAACCATAGTTTTATTGCTAAGCTTCCCAATGTTGAGTGTATTGAAAAGTCAAGACATTCCATATCTACATTTTTAAAAATGAGATAGTTAAGTCTTTTTTAAACCAAAGCTTGTATATTCCTTTCAGTGGTTTAGATATTTAAAAGTCTGTTTGCTGATCATTCCAATTCTAGGTCAAATATGTACTTCAAGTATTAATTAATTATTAATTAATTATTAATGGCCAGTCTCTTCGCGAACGAAGAACCGGGGAAGGTCTTTCCACCTTCCAGCCTGCGCATTGGATTTTTTAGGTGAGACACAGTGTGCGCGGAACTGAGCCCACCCTTTAATCCTGAGGTTCATCTGCCGGGGCCAAGCACGCTTGGACGGTGGCAGCGAGGTCCTCAGGACGTAGATGG
>NW_020958780.1:4147-10969 GCF_003031625.1 Empidonax traillii | reverse complement strand
CCGGGGAAGGTCTTTCCACCTTCCAGCCTGCGCATTGGATTTTTTAGGTGAGACACAGTGTGCGCGGAACTGAGCCCACCCTTTAATCCTGAGGTTCATCTGCCGGGGCCAAGCACGCTTGGACGGTGGCAGCGAGGTCCTCAGGACGTAGATGGATTGCCTTACAGGGCTACCGAGCTCCATCTGCCCGGGGAGTGTCCTAACCGGGAATCGAACCCAGATCTCAGCGTTGACAACGCTGTGGTTTAGCAACAGAAGTGAATCCTAAAATGCCACGCATAGCCTAATACTAGACTTGTCTGACCTTAGTGCTCTACAGCTGATTTCTACAAACACAGGAGAACAATAAAAACCAATATCCTAAGTACTGGCCAAATCCAGGCTATAGTTAAAAGCTCACAGAATTGAACAATTTAGTTTTTCATTCAGTGTGTCTGTTTAGATGTTGGCTCTGGAAACCACTTGTTATAACTCTGAATTGATCAACTGCATCAGCTGAATCACTGTCCCGTGCAATGTGGTCACAGATTAAAGCCCTTCTAAAGGTACAAAAGAAGTGGTGAAAGGATGCTATGACCATTCCAGCAGTGATCCAGTTGTCCTTCTAACACGGATTTTTCTGTAACAAGCAGAAAGCTACTTTTCATAATCCCTTTATCCTCTGTGTCATTACAATTTTTCTTGTTCTCCAGTGGATTTCAGTGCAATGCATTTCAGTAATTGGTTTCCCAGACTTCCTTCCACTAGGAAGATACATTGGAAGTTTGTACCTCAGATACCTACAGCTCATTGGGATTTTATCTCCATCCATGTAAGTGGCATTACTGCAGCAAATGCTCTGTACAAGCAACATCTTTTGCAAGCACATCTTTTTCTTTTGCAAGCTCTGCCTATTTGAGAGTCACAGGGTAGTGAGTCTGGATGAGAATATGAAGGAAAAGTTCAGGAGATCTTTTACAGTCTTTTTCCAGTCTTAGCAGAGGTCTTTGGATTCAAAGAGTTCAGTGATGCTGGAGTGTCAGCACTGATCGTCTGCCAAAGAGTGAGAAGGACACTATCATGACTGCAATTCTCTAGTGAGACTGCAAATCCCTCTTTCTCATCTCCCCAGACTTTTGAGAGTTTTAATGATATATGGTCCAGAGGAGTACTATACAACATACCACCCACTCTAAAATCTTTGTTTGTATGATTGCACAAGAAACTTTCTTTAACAACACTTTGCAGCATCTGCCTTCTTTGTTAGACGGTTGGTTTTGCTGCTGTATTTCTATTTATTTTGCCTGTAGTATTAGCTAGCCATACTGGTTTGTAAGCTCTGCATGTCTTGCTGTGTATTAACTTTTCCAGGTGTGAGAGACTGAAATTGGTTAATGACTTAACACCTACAAGTAAAGAAAGATGAAAATGAACTTAACCACCCCAAGCTTCTCTTAACAAACTTCCACCTGATTCTTTATTCTTTCCCACCTTTCTCCCTAAACAGTAATAAGCTCATTCTTTATCAGGCTGAATAATGATGTGCACTACGCAACCCTCAATGTTAGCTCTACCTGAGAAACTGTGCTGGAAAACATTGTAAAGACCAAGTACATTGTGTCTGACTCTTGGCCCATATCTCTGACGCAGTGCTCATAAAGGCATTCATCAGGTTTGTGAGCCAGGCCTGCCCTCTCACAACAGACGTCAGCAGGCCCTGCCTGAGAATTAGTTCTGTGGCTAATTTAGCAGAACGTGACCTTTCAGAGGAGGCTGGAAGGCCAGTGGAGTGTGTAAGTATGGAAATAGAGGAAAATACCGTTTCTGAAGCAGTGAAAATGAGGGGAGACCCATATAAAACCTTTGGCTGAGCTCCATTACATTGCACATTGGGATGGAAACCCAGTCTGGCATGAAATGGTCATTGTATTACCTAGTAATATATCAGACAACACAAGGATTTTTGTTCCTTGTTACCTGGAAGCCATCATAGGGATGGTCTAGTCATTAAAATTGGTCATGAAGAGAATTATATTTATTTCAAGGAAAAAAAAAATCTATTTCTCTACCACTTTCTATGGGAAAATATAGGAAATATTCATACCAATTTGCATTTAAACAGTATTCTAATACTAGAAAGCAAAATTTCTGGTAATCTACTGAAATAAAACCACATTTACTTTAGATATGCAGAGAAGGGTCATTTGCTTTTGACACAATTGGCAAGTCATGTCCCCAGCTCTGGAGCTGCTGACTCTGTTGGTTATAGTGTTTCAGCAGGAGAAAATGTCACTTACACCAAAGAGGTGCAAAAACAGGGAGACTGGGAGCTTCAGCTCCTTGCTGTTTTTCAAGCTTTTCAGTAATGTCTGTTTCTCAAAAATAAAATGTTCCTGGCTGTCTGTCACCTGTATTGCCAGCACTGTGGGAGGCCAGCCCCCAGGCCCAGTTTGGGTGCCAGCAGAGGCCAGGTGACACATGTGACTGTCCCTACCCTTCACCAGACCACTGGGGACCTTCCTCCCACCTTCCCCACCCAGGGTGGTTGCTATGTCAACACCCATCACCCCCCCTCCTAGGATATGGTTGCTATGTCGATGGTATCCTTGTGGCATCCACCCCAAGGAGGGAAAGGCTGGAGGGGTTGCCATGGAAACCATGCTGTCCTGAAGCATCCATAGAGCTGGTCTCTTCCCCACCTTTCTTCCCCCAGAATGTTCTGCCATGCTGCTGAGACAACCCCCAAACATGCCCTGCTCTGTCCCACATTCTATTCCCATGGCTGTGCTAGCCGCAGCTGCCCACAGCTGCTGCCGCCTGCCTGGCAGCAGCTTCCACAGCCATGCAGGGATGGCCTGATGGGAGACCTTTCACTGTTACAGCACTGGAGCAGCTCTCATCTGGAGACACAGACAGTCCTTGGACAAAACAATGTAAGGGACTTAGCTCCACTTCTCAGGGAACAATGGAAATGAGAAGTCACGGATTACGTTGTTGATGAAGTGCTTAGTGCATGACTGTGGGAAGATGTAGCAGGGGATGCACATCTATTTGGCAGCAGATATGCATTCTCAGACTAGGCTTGTATCATGTAACAACAACAACCAAAACCACTTCTTCATCTAGAAATACTTTCTATATTACATCACTCTCCTAAAATTAAAAAAGCTCAGAAGGTGTGATTATTTTTTTTTTCAGCTAAGTTTGTTGTGGGAAGAAAGGTTTTGAACCAATCCTGTAGAAAGGCTGTAGTAAGAAAATGTGGAGAAAAAAATATTCAAAACCACAAATATTTGATGGAACATTAAAATATACAGGAGTACTTTCACTACAAGTATTTGAACAGAAAAAAAACAAAGGTCTTGACTGCACAACATAACAAAGCACCGTAAATGCATACCTGCTTATCCCTAGAATATCTGAGCAAACTGATTTGTTTTCAAGGATCTCTTCCCTATCACAGGGAGCATCTAGGGATTTGGAGAAGTAGCATAGTAGAGGAGTTTGCAGATATAGTCTGAAGAATCAGAGTGCTGTCAATGCAGAAAACATTTCAGGATCACAAGACACACACACTCAATATTTTGCTTCTTGCATGCACATTTTAGTTAATAAGTGATACAGTGAATATTAAATAAGAATTATTTGCTCACAGAATTTATCAGTGCTTAGAATAAGGATTGTCAAGAGTTCATTTGCACATTCTGAGATTACAAATACTGGCTTTGACACTAACTCTGAGAAATATACAATGAGTTCATCTCATATGAGTTACTACTGCTGAATCATCAAAGAGGCAAAGATGGACTCTCCTCAGGGATAAGGTACTCCATATACATTTTAACTATTGTTATACGCCTGCTACTTATCTAAGAGAAACATGTAACTGCAGATGACCTGACATAATCAAGAGAGTAATTTACAAAAATGCCCAGATCAAGAGATTTTGTATTATACCTTCTAATAGAGATATCTTTCTATCTTACCATATTTTTGAAAGAACAACTCTTGTCCTCTAAGTGGTATTCCAGCAGGAAGTCTGGAACATGCTTACAGAAAACTAGAAATCATTCTCTAATCTCATGCTAAAGGCCATTACTACATTTGTAATTGGATGGATTTCAATCATATTTCACATTACAATAAAGCAGTTCCAAATCAATCTCAAAACCAACCCTTTTGCTTTGCTCTCCTCAGTGTTCACCATGCAGCACAGAAAATTGGTTCACAGTATGAGATAAAAATATGCAATTTGTCGTTGCTTTTCACTAGACTTCAGACTTTACCTCTGGGGAAATAGGAACTTGTTTGTTTAGAAACCTAAAATCATGATGTTCTCTGTATTATTGAATATATGTCTTTGATCCAATTGGCACCTAATGTAAGAATATACATTTATGTCTGGAAATCAGTCATCTAGACCTGCATAAGCAGAAGCTTCTCAGTTCCCCATATATTTTTCTCATCTGCTTTCAAAACCTGACTTTTCTTTTCGACTTTACAATGCCTGAAGCAGAGAGTTCTTAAATTTAATTACGTGCTGTATGAAAAACTGTTTAGTTTGTTTTCATCTGATAATTTAATTTTTCCCCTTTCTTCTGCAGTAAAATATTACCAATAAAAAAATTCTTAGCACCTTTTAAAGCAGTCATTATTTTACAGGTTTTAATTATGGACTTCTGTGGTAGACTTGTATACGTATAATTTTCTGACACTGTAAGATGGATATGCCTTCTTTCGAGCAATACTTTTTTCTGGCAAAATATCTCATGGAAATAGCACTTGGAAATGGGCCTAGCTATAACTCTGCTAGGAATATAATAAACATTGCAATCAAGGTACACAGATTTCAGTCCATGGGTCTTTCCTGAAGAACATCTAATCTAAACTGGAGATAGAAAAAGCAAGATGTTGGGAACACTAATTAATGCATGGATGTCTTCAAATGGGTCTATTTATTTAGCTGATTCAAATTTCTTGGCTTGGTGTCACTGATGTAGCAGAAGAAAGCATTTAGGAGGGAATAAGGCTGGTGAGGTGGTGTACTACACATAGTGAAACAGCATAGAACAGTGGAATTAAATTTGGAGAAGAACCCAGACATGCCTCAGTTAAAACTTCCTAATTTATATCTACTTAGAAAAAATGAGTTTGTTACAAATTTTATCAGAGTAGGGATTTCAAGGACAAATTCTTTAATGAGTAGCTTGGAAGAAAGCAAACTACTTAAGTGCTATGTGATGTAATGTTATGTTAAGAACAAAAATGAACAGGCAATTCATCTTTGAAACCTCAACTTCCACAGGAACATTCATATTGACAAAAAGACTTTTATAATTTAGGTACAACATAGAGGATAAATTCATATCCAGAAGCAAGAGTATGTTAATCTACAGCCATTTATAAACGTATTATGAAATTACTTAGTTTCAGTGTAAGGAAGAACTTTTAATTTCAATACACAACAACAGTCATTAATATCAAATTCCCCATGATTTAAAACCATATTAAAGCTTCTAAAACAATGCTTTGAAGCCAATTATTGGATAATTTAAGTGAAAAGCATAATTCTGGATTATAAGAACCTTCAGAAAGAGTCCAGCAACAAGAACACTTGTTGCTCTTTTGTGTAAATATTAATGACTGAAAGGTTTGAATAGCATTTATAGATAAATTGTATATATGAGCTAAACATTTTAGAACTTTTCTGAGGCCTATGTTTCTCTGACTAAGGCATTAGTGTAGCATATGCTGTTTCAACTACAAATATTCTGTTGCTTTTACAAAATAGGTAGAAAACAGACATTAATAAAAGAGACCTCTGACTAAGATTTCATTCCTCTGAAATTTTCATGTGGGAAAACCGTCATTGCTGCCACCCTGCATCTAATTTGATCTACTTTTCAGATTAAACAGAATGGGATTTGCAAGTATACATATTTACATGTGGGGACAGTAGATAACATCGTAAACTCATTAGAATTAATATAATATGAGTGGAAACATGACACGGCCCTGTACCGTGGACCTGTACAGATCTCCAGCAAAGCCCCAGTTAAATCCTCTGTTATATTTCTTTGCTGGGCCATACATGGGAAGCAGAAAATACATATTTCTACTCAGTAAACTTTAGTTCAATTTTGAAAATGAAAGTTTACAGTCAGTTTGAAGTGTGGAGCTGTTTTATACTAGAAAGACCAACGAGCCCCTCCTGTGCAACAAAAGCAAGTGGATAACAACGGGAACGAAGCAGAATATTGAGAAATCATAAATGAGAGCAGTTTGAACAAAGTGAAGAATAATGTGTGGAATTAAAAGGGAGAAAGGGGGCTTACAGCCAGCAGAATTGCATTACCTACCTGAAATACTTTTGCCAGATTGTCAAAGAGGGCTTGACCAGCACTGACTTTATGCTTGACTCCCCTGACTGTGCCATTTTTGCTGAGGATGTTGACTCGCTTTGTGCCAAATCCTTTCTCTTTAGTGGCTCTGACTAAAATGAGCAATTCATCCTCCTCGTTCTCATTTTCATCGCACTCAGACCCCACGTGTCCATTCTGCTGCCCGTCCACTTCACTCAGCCGGCTGGTTTGGTCAGTCTCTGAGCTGCTGGCATATTCGGAGTCCAGAGAGTCGGCAGCCTCCCCATCGGCATACACCTCCTTCAGCACCCTCCCGCTGTGTGAGGACGCAACGCGGAATCGAACCTTCCTCGACAGCCTCTCGCTGTCCGCCTTCATCTCACTTTTAAACATTGCCTCTTCCATGGATATAAGCAGTTTGCATTGTTCCAGCGTGGTGCCCATTGCATTTGCCAGTTTGTCACACTTAACAACAATATCA
>NW_020958780.1:0-3147 GCF_003031625.1 Empidonax traillii | reverse complement strand
AAGGGAAGGGAAGGCGAAACATTTGGACAGTGCTCTCTAGTATGATTCTTGGGACTCTCCTGTGCAGGGCCAGGATGATACTTGTGGGTCCTTCCAACTCAGAATATTTGATGATTCCATGATTCAATTATTCTACAATAAAGCAAATAACAGAAATTACACTGGTTTATATTAATGCAGTTCAATTTGCTGAGAAAGACAAAGAGTTTTTCACAAGATCTGCACAGTCGAAACTGTTTATGTACATTAGACCTGAGGGGAAAATCACAAACTTCATCACTTAAGTCAGTGATCAGCACATTTTTCTTTCATCAGAACAGTTTGGTTCCTTACCAGTTAGACCTCATTCACCAAAGTCTGCTTTTTATACAAGCTTACAGACATTCAGCAGGGAGCTCTGACTTGATGGTTTTCAATGCAGGCCTTTTCACAGGCTGGCAGAGCAGCAGAGAAGCAATTAGTCACAATTTGTTGCACAGAATAACACAGTGTTATTAAATAAAACCGAGCCATAGCTAACATCCCACAGCAAACACAGCGTATGTTCTGTTTTGTCACTTACTCAGGGGACTGGGCAAGGCAATCTGAGCAAGGAGTAGGACAAAGCAAATTAATTGAGGAAACAAGGATCAACAACAAGAAGTAGGGTAAGGTGGACTCATCCACAGGGGAAGCACATTGTCCTATCCCAGCAAATCATGAGTAGTGGTTGCCATAGTGTCCAGAACCTGCCTATCTATGTAAAAATAACAAACCCACACTTGAGGTTTCTGGCTATGTCTGCTCAATATCATGTAGTAGCACCTTAAGCATCCAAACTGGTCCTGAGTTTGCATGATGATTCCTACTTACAGTGCTGCATCTGTATTTTCTTAATTTAAAGGAAAATGCAGCATCAGGAACTTAACCCCCTTCTCATTTTCCTGACAAACATTCCCTACATACTCTCTACAGCTTCATTTTCTCTCTAGATTCATGAATACTGAATTCCTTCCTGAAACCTGTGACCTGCCTGAGAGTTGTGGGCATGAAATGAGTCCCTAGATTCTCAGCCAACCCAAAATGGTAATGCCTGCAGTCACTAGAGGCTGCCGAGCTTCAAGAATCTGAGACTTTCTGGCCAAGGTTTTGGAAATACAGACTCCAATCTTTCAGCAATTAGTTGGGGGTTATTGTGACTTTATTTTGAACAACAGCCATGAAAATACTGCTCTTCAGCCCAACCAAAATCACAGTTTCTGTGACTGAACTCTAAAATTATTTATTTTCTGTCCACAAAATGGAAACACAATGATTAGTGGCATTTCATAGCACTAGTGGTCGCCACATTTCTTTCTAAAATGAGATAACCACTATTATTAATACAGAAAATATTGTGTAAAACTAATAAGTTCCAGGAGTTAAAATGCATTGCTAATTATCTTTCTGAGAAGAAAAACATCTAATATCAAAGTCTGTACTAATATTGAAGTTCTAAGACACCTTGTGAAATTCACTTAGGGGGAGAGTGCTGAATCACACTGATTGTGACATAGCCACTTGCTCACAGGAGTGTTGACAAGAAATGCAAAGTATCTTCTATGGAACTATCCAAACAAGGCTTTAAGATACCTGGAGAAAATACTGAGTCTATTCCCTACCTCAAAGTTAACTGTATCATAGTGTCTCTGTTATTATCTGTGTGATTTCCTCTTGGAAACCTGCAGTAATTACCCTTGTTCATATTCCTTTTTAATTAAATAATGAAACCCACATGCTTTGCAATGAATTACCACAGATTAAAAAATCTGATCTTCTATAACAAAAACATTTTGCACAACAGTTCTATAGTATTTTTATCTTCTTCAATTGGTGCTATATGTTCCATAACATAGAAACCATTTTACTCATGTTGCAGGCAATGAGAAAACTGTAGTGCAAAGGATTTGATGCTACCTGAGTTATTTAAAAAGTTAACGTAGTGTTGAATAAATACAGAATTAATCAGTACCACATTTTAAAAACACTCCAAATATTGTTAGCATCTTTCTCTCTTTTAGTAGGAAATTAGCTCATAGTTTAGTTTCAAGGCAATTCCGTTATTCACTGAGAAATATTTTTACATCTTATTATGAGAAATAAGAAACTGTATGCACAATTTTCTCTGCAGAAAAATAATTATGCAGAGTGGAGCATGGCCCTTGACAGAGGCATTTACATGCATAAGATTTCATCTTGATGTTCCAGCTGCAGACCTTCTCTAAGCAAACGTGTCTCTGGGACTAAGTGCACATATCCAGCAGGAAACAGATTACAGACTCCAAACAGGTTATATTCATGCCATAAGACATTTGAGAGTTCAAAGACCTGAAATGTATGTTTGTACCCTCTTCCTGGGTGCATGTTATCGAAAACAGCAGAAAGGATGGAACTTAACTAAGCATCTCTGTCCCTCCTGTAGACTAAAATTGTATTAAATGCTTAGACTAACTCCATTTATGCAGCTTGATTCTGCACCCTGCCAGCTCTTATATTTGTGTGTATCATTTTTAGCTTCTTTACACAAATTTTTTTTCATTCAAAAGCTTGTATCATTTAATGAGCAGTATCAATTAACATAAAGGGGTTTTGCAGTAATGAGATATTTCTTGCCAGTAAGTTACTATTGCTGAATCATTTGTCTATTGTCAGTTTTTGTTTCTGCTTAGTTTGGTTCTAATGTTCTGCCATTGATTAGTTGGAGGTCGGGGTTCCAGCAGCTATAAAGACAGAGCACACAGGGAAAAAAGTGTCTCCTGAACAGAGAAGGACTCTGCAAAAAAACAGACAAACAAACAAATGAAAAACAAACAAACAAACAAAAACCCACACCACTTGGAAATAAGATATTATATCTATTATTTGACTCTTTCATTTCACAAAGAACTGGACCAACCCATTACTTTACTGTTGTACTAAATAATATGGTTACAAATAAAATCCTTAGATTTTATCGTGTTCAATGTATCACTAAGTTGAAAGGAACAAAGAAGATGCTTCTGCTACTTATTGACTTCTGATAGTTCTGCTTGACATAGAATCAAGAAACAAGTACTGGATGAAGACCAGGGGACAGATGCTGTACACTGCAAACTGAAAAACAAACATTACTCAGAGACATCTGAGAAT
>NW_020958779.1:6061-12172 GCF_003031625.1 Empidonax traillii | reverse complement strand
CCGGGCCGGGCCGGGCCCCGCTCCGCCCGCCCAGAGGGGGGAAAAGGGAGGGGGGGTTTGGCCAAAAAGTCCCTTTTCCTCACTCCACTTTTATGTTGTTTTAGGTCGTTTTGTTGCTGTGTGTTATTTTACTGCGTGTTGTTTTTATTTGGGTGTTCCTTTGTGTTGTTTATATTATTTATTTTGTTATTTAGATGTCGTTTATTCTAGTATTTATTCCATTTATTCTATTACTTATTCCATTTATTCTATTACTTATTCCATTTATTCCAATATTTATTCAATTTATTCTTTTATGTTATTTATATATTATTAATATATTATTTATTCAATTATTTACATTATTATTATTATTTACATTATAATTTATATTATTCAAATTATTCTTATTATTTCATATTATTATTTTATATCATTTTAAGTTTCTAATTTTATATATTATATTCATATCTAATATAAATAATATATTAATATAATCAACATTAATCTATCTATATTTATTTCTCTTATATTCTATTTTTATGTTATACATAACATATGAAATGGTATTTAATTATATATTGATTTATTAATTTATTTATCAGATTGTTTTATTACATTGTTTTATCGCTGTATTGTTTTATTATTTAGTTTATAACTTTTATTATTTATATATTTATTTTATCAAGCACCTTTTTTCATTGGTTTTTATTTCCTTTTTATTTGAACAATCTTTTTTATTCCCATTCGCTTCAACTTTGTCGATATCTCACACCTTTCATTTTATTATCATTTTCTTTTTATTTCATTATATTATTACCTTTATTGCTGATGTTACTTATTATTATTATTGATTGTGATTCTCGATAATATTAATCCCATTATGATTATTGCTGCTCACATTGGTATTATTATTTGCCATTATTAATATTTACTACGATTATTGATCATATTAATCCTATCGTGATTATTGCCATTATTATTATTATTATTATTATTATTATTATTATTATTAGCAACTTCCCATTCCCAAATCCCCGCGTGGGAAGGGGCGGGGCGGGGGCAGGGCCGGATGTCGCGATAGTCGGGGGGGTCACCCCGGCAGCCAAACCCTCCCAGAAATCTCCTTCCCTGATTAATTTCCCCCCCAAAAAAACCCCCAAACCCTCCGTTCCCCCCGAATTTCCCCCCTTTTTGGCTCCCGAATCACCTTCGCTTTTAGGAGTCGAAAAGAAAGAACTCTAAATCCTTAATTTAAATCCTTAATTAAGAGCGTCCCTCGTTAACGCCCCTTCCGGGGAGGTCGGGAGGGGATGGGAGGGAATTTTTCTCCCCCACGGATCGGATCCAGGGATAAAAGCAGAGCCCAAAGCTGCGATGTGGAGGGTGAGAGGCTCGAGCTAATCAAGATAAATCCAGGTTTGAGTGGCACGAGCGCGGCGGGCCCTGCGAAAGAGGAGGGGATGGAGCTTGGGATGCTCCAGCCCCCTCATTGCCATGGTTACCTGGGCCGGGAGAAGCGGCCTGGGCCCCAAACAGAGCCCAGACCTCGGAAAAACCTTCTCAAACTGATCTAGATCTCCGAAAAAACCTCCTCAAACAGAGCCAGACCTCCGAAAAAACTCCTCAAACTGAGCCAGATCTCCAAAAAACCTCCTCAGACAGAGCCAGATCTCCAAAAAACCTCCTCAGACAGAGCCAGACCTCCAAAAAACCTCCTCAGACTGAGCTAGATCTCTGAAAAACCTCCTTAGACCGACCCAGATCTCCAAAAAACCTCCTCAGACTGAGCCAGATCTCCAAAAAACCTCCTCAGACCGAGCTAGATCTCTGAAAAACCTCCTTAGACCGACCCAGATCTCCAAAAAAGCTCCTCAAACCCACCCAGACTGATGAAAAACCTCCCCAGATCTCTGAAAAAAACTCCTCAGACGGACCTAGATCTCGAAAAAAACCCTTCAAACCCACCCAGACTGATGAAAAAGCTCCCCAGATCTCAAAAAAACCCCTGCCCAGACCTCCTCAAACATCCTCAGACCTCCTCAAACCTTTCCTAGACTTCCTAAAGCCTCCTCAGACCTCCTTAAAAATCTCCTCAAACCTCTGAAATACCCCCTGAACACCCTCAAACCTCCCCAGGCCCTCCCAGAGCTCCTAAAACCTCTCCTCACACCTCCCCAAACCTCCCCAATCTCCCCAAAAAACCTCCTCGAGGCTCCCCGAAGCCGCTCAGACCTCCCCAAAACTCCCCCAAACTTCCCAAATCTCCTCAAACCTCCCCTCAACCTCCTCCCAAACCTCCCCAGGCCCAGCAGAACTTCCCCAGGGCTCCCCCTCCAAAAAAAAGGGCAAAATTCAGGTTTTGGCAACATTTTTTCTCCTCCCCCATCACGGGATTTCCAGGGATTTTCCAACCTGGAGTAAAAACCTCTTTGGTTTTTGTTTTATTTTCCATTTGCTTTGAGGGTGGGGGAGCTTTTTTAGGGAACAGCCGATTCCAACCTGGCCCATTCCCTGTGGGAATCTTGCCCCCATCCCAGGGGGATGTTTCCCAGAAGAAAAGAAGGTCTGGAGGTGCTGATGGAATTCCTGCCCCCACCCTGGGCGGTTTTTCCCTCCTCATCCTGGGGAGTTTTTTTTATTCCCCTTTCAGCCCCGGATCCAAAGGGATTCAGAGGGGGGAAAATTAGGGATAAGAAGGAGGGAAAAGGACTCTGAAGGATCTGCTGGCAGGGCACCTCCATCTGGGACCCCTCCCCCCATGGCAGCCCCCACATTTTTTTGGGGGGGTTATTCCCTCTCTGACTTCCCTGGTCCAGCAGGAAAACTCCCCCCCCTTTCCCCCGGAGAAATTGGGATAACAGCGCCCCAAAAACCCCCCCAAAAAGAGGGGGGGGAGTTGTGTTTTAGGGCCTTCCCTGCCCTCCCTCAATCATCCCGACCCCCAAATTTCCTGAGGGATGGGAGAACCCCCTTCCCTCCCTCCCTGCAGCTCCAAAATTCTCCTTCTCCTCCTCCCCCCTCCCACCTTCCCTTCCCCATTTCGAACCTCCCGGGATCGTTTTTAGGGTCGGGAGAGGCTTTTTTTTTTGGGTTTTTTTTGGCGAAAAAGGGATAAACTCGTGGATTTTTTTTAACCCTACCTGAGAATTCCCGAATATTTCCCTCCCCTCTCCCTCCCTCTCTTGGATCCGGGGGAGGGGAACGGAGGGGAGAAGTTTCTTCCTGGTTTTATATCGGCGACTATCGCGACATCCCCGGCCCCAAAAGTGTCTTTAAGAGCTCCGCAGATGCCAAAAACGCGCCTCTAATTAAGTCCCCGCGCAATTACTGGGACCCATTAGCGGGAAATGCCCCGCGGATTAGGGCTAATAAATATTCCTAATAATTAAAGATGCTCCTGAAAGGCCTGGGATGGTTTTATTTTTAACCCCAAACAGGGGGGGAAAATATGGGGAGTCTCCCTTCCCCCACCCCCTTTTCCAGGCCTTAAAATTATTATTATTATTATTATTATTATTATTATTATTATTATTATTATTATTATTATTATTATTATTATTATTATTATTATTATTATTAAATAAACCTTTTCCCGTCTCAAATCGTCGCCTCCCCGAGATAGATTTGCAGAAACATCCAGGTGGAGAATGAATTTAAAAAAGGAGGGGGGAAGATGGATTTTAATAGCAGAGGGGGAGGGTGTTTATTACCCCCCCTCCCCCAATACTTTTCCTACCCTAAAATGAGATTTTTGGGGGGTGAAATCGAGGGGTTTTTCCACATTTTTAAGCCTCCCAGGAGCATCTCGGGGTTGATTCCACCCCCCGCCCCCTTTCAGAGCAGAGTCAAAAACCGAATTAAAACCCCCTTCAAAATAATTCTAAGCCATCATTAAAAACCCCAAACCGCCCATTAAATCACTCCCACCCCACCCCTCGGTTTTTCTGAGGTTGAGACCACCCAGACCCCCCTTTTTTTTTTACCCAAAAAATAAATAATAATAAAAAAAAAGAATCTCTTTTGTCCCCGTGTCCGAGCCGGGGGTCACGACCTGGAGCCAACCTGGACGTAAACACTTCCCGGGCCCTTTTTTAAATATTTAGAGGTGCTTTAAGGATCCTGGGATGGGACTGGGAGGGTTTTTGGGGGGGAATTTGAGGGGTTTAGAAGGTTGGGTTTGTTTTGGGTTTTTTTTTTTATGTCTCCTCTTCTTCCCCTGGGCAAGAGGGGAGAAATAAGGGGAAAAAAACAGGGATAACATGGCAAGAAACCAAGAGCTCAGTGGGGATAAAATAGGGATAAAATAGGGATATAATGGGAAATTAAAGGAGAGAGAAACAGGGATGAGATAGGGGATAAAACAAGAAGGAAATGGGGATAAAGCAGCCACAAGAGAAGAAGAAAATAGGACTAAAATAAGAGCGAAATAGGACTAAAAATAAGAGTAAAATAGGACTAAAAATAAGAGTAAAATAGGACTGAAAAGGAGAGGAAAAGAGGACTAAAAAGAAGAGTAAAAGAGGACTAAAAAGAAGAGTAAAATAGGAATAAAAGCACAGAGGGGGGATCTGAACCCAGGGAGGGTTTGGTGGGGTTTAGAGCGAGGATGAAGCAGCTGGGAGGTGTTTAAATATCATAATAATAAATATAAAGTTCTGGGGGTTATTCCAGAGGGTTTTTTTTTTTGGGGGGGGGGGGGAGGTTACCTGCCTTCATCCCTCCATCTGCAGGGGGTTTTAATTGTCCCCATAAAAACGGGGCTTAATTAGAAATTATCATTCTAAAAGTGCCTCGTGGGGGTCTCTCCGTGCCCAGAGTGGCTCCAAAGGGTAAAAAAAAACACCCACAGAAACACGAATTTGGGGTTAAAAATCCCCTAATCGGGGAAGGAATAAATGTGGGGGTGGTTTTTTTTGGGGGGGGAGGGGGGAGAGAAATCCACCTCTACCCTCAGGTTTGTTCCCGGGAAGGTGAAGGGCAGAGAGGACTGGGAGGTTTTAATCCCAATTATTTTAATAATAATAATAATAATAATAATAATAATAATAATAATAATAATAATAATTAGTAAATGGGATGCCCACGACTCGCCCTTCCAGCTCGTTCGAGCCTCTGATTGCCCGATCAGGGGGATTAATTAGGAATAAATTAAAGAAAAAGGAAGGGGCTCTCGGGGGTGAAGGTGAGGGGAAAACCATTCCAGGGGGTGCCCCCGGGACCATAAATTACCCCTCGTAATTCCCACTTTCCAGGAGGAGCCTTTTCGGGGCTAAAAATCGGGATTTTCTGGGCGCAGAAGCTCTGGGTTTTTTTAGAGGGGCCTCTCCATCCTTTGCGGGGTTATTTTATTGCTTCTGCTCTCTCTCCCCCCAAAATTCACCAATAAAAGGGGATTTTGAATCTTTTTTTGCCTTTAATTCCCCCCAAAAAATCAGGAGCCTGGCAGGGCTGGGTGTGAGTGGCAGCTGTCAGATCAGCCCGGACGGGAGGGGATAAATTCAATTAAAAATAAATAAAAATTTAAAAAAAATCATAAAAGCAGCCGAATTTGGGGCGAAATCCTCCACCTGATATTCCCCCCGGGGAGAAATAACCCTTGGCCGGCAGGATTAATTTGGAATTAGGGAGGTGGGGGGGAGATTCATCCTCACCCTCGGAGGAGGAACGAGAGACCCAAAGGTGTCACCGGGGCAGGAAAATCCTCGGTGTGAGGGGGGGAAAAAAAAGGCCGGAAAATTCAACTTTTCTTGGGGAAACAAGATTTAAAATGTCTCTTTTTGGGGGGGATCCCTGCCCTGGATCCCAGTTTATCCATGAGATGTCTCGGGTTTTTTTTTTTTTTCCGTAAGTATTTTGGATTATAAAGAGAGGAAAACCCTCCAGTTAAAGAGGAGGGGAGGGAGAAGTTGGTGGTTCCCAAATTCCCCCGACAGAGAAAGGGACGATTTCTTTATTTCCCCAATTATTTATGTCGTGATTTCCGGGAGAGAGGGAAAATCCACCCCTAAGACGCCTTTTTTCCCCCCCCAAAAAAAAGATAAAACCAAGAAAAAACACCCAAACAAACCAAAAAAAAAAGAGAGAAAAAATAGAAATAAAAGCTGATATTTAAAATTTTTTGACCCCCTC
>NW_020958779.1:0-1022 GCF_003031625.1 Empidonax traillii | reverse complement strand
GGAATTCCAGCAAGGCCTCCCTCTGCCAGCCCCCCAAAACTTGCCCAAAAGCCAGGCCTAAAATCAAAAACAAATCGGGGCTCAACCCCTCCTCGTGTCCCCCCTCCCTTTTTTCCTGCCCTGACCCCCATTTTAGGGGGGGGAACACAGATTTTTCTCCCCCCTTTCCCCCCCCCAAATCTCCCCCCTCTGCTGCCAATTTGCTGCCCCCAAAGGCCTGGGAGCGATGAATTACAGTTATTAGCGCTATTACTGCCATTATTATTATTATTATTATTATTATTATTATTATTATTATTATTATTTAACAGCCTTTTCATCGCCCGGCAAAATTCAACCCGGGGCTCGCGACCGCCAAAATACCGACCGTCATCATCATTAGTATCAATTATTATTATTATTATTATTATTATTATTATTATTACTATTATTAACAATAATAATCCCGCTGAAAAGACCACCAGGCGAAAGGTTCCAAGAGGGGGGAGAAGGAGCTTGAACCCCGGGGAAGGAAAATAAAATAAAATAAAATAAAATAAAATAAAATAAAATAAAATAAAATAAAATAAAATAAAATAAAAAGAGACACGACCGGGAGCTGCTCCCGAACCAACAGCACTGGTCTGAAAGCCCAAGATTTCCCCTTTTATTCCTTTTTTTTTATTTATTTATTTTTGTCTTTGTTTGTTTTTTTTAAGCCCCATCTTTACAGGTTGGGAGGGTCTGAGGTTTCAAAAAGGCACCGGCCACGCCGTGATGTCATTTTAAAATAAATAAATAAATAAAAAATTAAAAAAAAATCTGGGAGTTGGGAGGTTTTTTAAATCTTTTCAGCTCGGCTTAAAAACTCAGCTTTAAGCAGTAGCTGGTGCTCGTGGGATCCGCTGTCCCGGCGTTTTATTACCCTGGTTATTACTATTATTATCGTTAATATGATTATTAATTTGGGGCGGTTTGGGAGGGAGAAGGAAGGGGGGCAGGGAAAGGGGAAGCGGAGGAGGGGGTGGGTGAGGGAGGAAGTA
>NW_020958778.1:15143-19433 GCF_003031625.1 Empidonax traillii | reverse complement strand
GGCTCTGTGGGAGCTCCCAGCTCCAGGGGCACTGGCAGAGCCAGGCAGTGTTTTCCTTCTGGGAGCCTCCCACAGAAAGCAGCTGCTGCTCCACCGCCCCCGGGGGTTTGTTCTCACTTCAAACACTCATCTCTTTCAGTATCTTAACCCCCCCCACCCAGACATTTACAAGCATTTCAGCATTTTCGAGGTAAAATAGTTTTACTAGAAACAAAATTCCATCTCCCGTTCTCCCCTCTTCCCTCCCCACAAGTGGCCGTTGAGAAGCTGCAGTTCGGAGGAGCAGCTCGTCGACTGGAAACAGTTTTTGGCAGCTGCTCGATTTGCCCCAAAAAACGTGGGGAAAAAAAGATTTCCTTGGGGGTCCATTTGGTATCGTTGAGCTTCCCTTGATTTTTGGGTCAGGCAGGTGCTCAGGTGGTCCTGATCCTACCTGGAGCCCCAGAGCTCCCAGGAGTCCTGGCTGCTCTCTGATGACTGTCACCCCCCGCCCTTCCTCTCCTGCCTCTCCCCTCTCCGTGGCTGCATCTGTTCCTTCAACCTCTCCACTTCCATCGCATTTTCATCCTCTGGATGTTTCCTCTCCCTGCGCTGTCTCCCTCTCTTCCTGCCATCCTTTTCCTCTCCCTGTTTTCTGCCTCCTGTCGCATTAACTCCTTCCTGCCCTGCTCCTTCCTCCGTCACTCCCTCCCGTCTCTCTCGGCCGGTCTCTGCCTCAGGTACTTGATCATCGAGAACTTCATCCCCCCCGAGGAGAAGAACAAGATCATGAACCGCCTGTACTTCGACGGTGACGAGGACCAGTGGAAGTTCCAGCCGCTGGTGCCCACCGGAGGGTACGTGCCCGGCCCGGCCCCGGCCCAGGCGCTGCCCCAGCGCTGATGGCCCGTGGGCACCGATGTCCCTGGGGCTGGGACCCTGCAGGTGCCCACGTGTGGGAATCCCCCCCAAGCCAAGCCCCGGGGGCAGGGCCTCGAGCTCCCCCGGTCCCCTCTCGGACACGGCCGTGGTCAGTTCGTGTTCCCTCACGCGGGTTCTCCCCCGCCTGTGCCGCAGGAACAGCTCCCAGATGAAGAGGCGCCCGACCTCGGCCGTGGGCTACAAGAGACCCATCAGCCAGTACGCCCGCGTGGCCATGGCCATGAGGTCCCACCCCCGCTTCCGGGTACGCCACGGGGCGCTGGCATCTGCTGGGGGCATGGTGGGGTCGTGGGATGAACGGGATGGGGGTGGGTGGATGGACGGATAGATGGACTGGGGTGGGTGGATGGATGGATGGTTGGATGGAAGGAGAGGTGGAGGTGGATGGTGAGTGGGTGGATGGATAGATGGGTGGATGGACAGACAAACACTGGGACAGAAGATGGAGTAAACAAGCTCATGATCACCTGGGATACGTCAGCTCAAGCTCCCAGCTTTATCCCGCCCCTTGGCAGATCCCTGCTCTCAGCTGCTCCTGGAGCTGCTGGCCCTGGTTCCAGCAGCTCCTGCTGCTGGGAAGGACAGGGCTGCTCGGCCTGACCCGCTGGGAGCTGGGCCAGGAGAGCCTGAGCGGAGCTGAGGGCCGGTGTGGAGCTCTGCTGTGCCCCAGCAGCAGAGCAGGGCCCTGCTTCCCAGCAGGAGCAGCTCCTCCTGGCCCCGGGGTTCGCTGGCCCTGGGGCCGCTCGTGCCACGTGGTGACTGCTGTGCCCGTTCCCGCGTTCCCCGTCCCCGCAGGCCGAGAACATCATGTTCCTGGAGCTGGACCTCTCCCCCCCGGCCATCTTCGAGTTCGAGCGGAGCCGGGACCCGGCGGAGCAGGACCCGCGGGCGCTGCACCTGGAGCGGCTGATGCGCCTGGACAGCCTCCTGGAGCGGCCGGCGGCCTCCCGCCTGCGCAAGTCCCGCTCCTGGTGAGCGAGCAGGGGGGGCCATGGCACGGCTGGGGGGCTCCCTGGGGACAAAGGGGGGGCTTGGGGCAGACAAATCCCCTGCTCCTTTTGGGGCTGAGGCTGGCCCTGAGTTGCTGGGGGGGATCGGAGTTTAAAATGTGGCTCACGCTGAGTTGTCATCGTGCACAGCTCGGTGCAGGAGGGACGTGGAGCTGCTGGAGACAGTCCAGAGGAGGCCCCAGAGATGCTGCCAGGGCTGGAGCCCCTCTGCTCTGGAGCCAGGCTGGGACAGCTGGGGGGGCTCACCTGGAGAAGGGAAGGATCCAGGGAGAGCTCAGAGCCCCTTCCAGAGCCTGCAGGGGCTCCAGGAGAGCTGGAGAGGGACTGGGGACAAGGCATGGAGGGACAGGACACAGGGAATGGCTTCCCACTGCCAGAGGGCAGGGAGGGATGGGAGATTGGGAAGGAATTGCTGGCTGTGAGGGTGGGCAGGCCCTGGCACAGGTTGGGCAGAGAAGCTGTGGCTGCCCCTGGATCCCTGGAAGTGTCCAAGGCCAGGCTGGACGGGGCTTGGAGCACCCTGGGATAGTGGGAGGTGTCCCTGCCCATGGCAGGGGGTGGAACAGGATGAGCTTTGGGGTCCCTTCCCGCCCAAACCATTCCATGATTCCATGATACGCGTATACCATCCCCACAAGGTACTGCCCTGCCCAGCACAGGGTGCTGCCTGCAGATGATGGAGAAAACGACTGGATTTTGGGGATTTGGGGGCCCGCAGGCGGCAGGGGCAGCAGAGCCAAGCTCCGATCCCCTCTGTCCCCCAGGTGCCCGACGCCGCGGTCGCTGCCCTCCTCCACCACACACGTGTCCCTCGCCTCCAGCGCCCCGTGTGCCGCGATGCCAGCCGTGCCAGCGGTGCCAGCCATGCCAGCTCAGGAGTGACTCCTGGCACCTGCTCCGGACTGAGCCCCAGGGGGCCAAGGGAGGCCCGGCCGAGCCTGGCCCAGCCCGTCCTTGTCTGCAGCTGCTTTGTGTGCGTGTGTTTGTGAGACACGAACGGCCCGGCGGGGACTGCCCCTCCCTCCCTCCCTCCCTCCCCCCCTCCCTCCCCTGCCCCTCCCCGGCCCGGATCTGTCACTTTATTTATTTAAGCTATTTATTTATGGTGGAGGCGGGAGATGCTCGGACTGTTGGACGTGCAGGGCTGGCCCTGGGCACTGTGCTGACCCCCCCAGGTCTGTGCAGCTCCCAGCCCTGCCCACGCCATCCTGGCACAGGGCTGGGCACCGCCAGGACACCACTCACCGGCCAGGAGGGGCACGGGACCCTCAGCGGGGGCTCTGGTGGGAGCTGAGGCCGCCCTGGACTCTGGTGCTGGCTCTGCTGTGCTGGATCCCAGGGAATTTGGAGATTTCCACACGGATTTGGAGACTCGGTGGTGGCAGCACCTTTGTCAGTCCCCCAGCAGGACTGCCCAGCCTGCCTGACACGGGTGGCAGCAGGGACATCTCACGGACATGGGCACGGCTGTCACTGCAGGAGCACCAGCTCCATCCCCAGGGCTCACGGAGTCACCAAAGCCAACCAAAGCCAAGGGCTTTGTCCAGCTGTGCCGCACTCTGGAGGCAGCCCCGGCCTGTCACGGTGCCTGACACCATCTCCCATCCCTGGGGTGGGACTCCTGACAGCAACAACAAGAGGTGGAACCTTCCAGCCCCTGCCACCCACCCTTCCCAAAGACAGGCAGCCCGTGGAGAACAGAGGGGTGAGATGAGAGTGGCTCCATCCTGCAGCTGAAGGCAGTGGAGGTGACGCCCAGGGGAGGGGTGTCATCGCTCTCCTCCGGGCTGGGAAATGCCACAGGGAAGTCACTTCTAAGCTGGGAGAAATTTCCAAGTGTGTTGTGGAGGGACGGGTGTGAAATGGGTGATGGGGAAGCCACGAGGCTGCTCTGGGGACACGAATCCCATCCCAGCTGCCGCACACACTGGGACGGCGCTCGGTGTTCCTGCGGCTTTCGGAGGGAGGGAAGGTGGGACCTTGGTGAAGGCCCTTCCTGGCAGTGCCAGGCCAGCAGCTGTGCCTTCCTGGCGTGGGGGAGGTGAGGAGATCTGTTTGTGGGACACGATTCTCACGGATAAGGGAGCGACCCCTGGCTCACCTGGGAGGGTGTGGATTGGCAAAGGGCACAGGGAGTCCCCGGGAGGGCAGGTGGGAGAAGATTGCAGGAAGGGAAAGTCTTCTGGAAACAAAGAGAATTCCTTTACAGAATGGTTGAGATTGGAAGGGACCCCTGGAGCACATTACTCAGGATTGTGTCCAGCTTTGGAGTATCCCCAGGGAAGGAGACTCCAGAACCTCCCTGGGCAGCCTGATCTCCCGCTGTTGGACTGGTCAGTGCTCACCCCCATGGTCCTGC
>NW_020958778.1:12677-14717 GCF_003031625.1 Empidonax traillii | reverse complement strand
TTCTGGAAACAAAGAGAATTCCTTTACAGAATGGTTGAGATTGGAAGGGACCCCTGGAGCACATTACTCAGGATTGTGTCCAGCTTTGGAGTATCCCCAGGGAAGGAGACTCCAGAACCTCCCTGGGCAGCCTGATCTCCCGCTGTTGGACTGGTCAGTGCTCACCCCCATGGTCCTGCACACAGGATGGGGTGAGGGAGCGAGGCACATGCACAGAGCAGGAACAGCAGGAGCAGGAACAGCAGGAGCAGGAACAGCAGGAGCACTGGCTGTGCTGAGCTCAGAGCTGGGCAGGTCCCCCCAGCCGTGTCCCATCAGTGCAGCCAGGCCAGGGGAATCCTCCTGCTCTGGCACGGGGTGTCCTCTCCCCATCCCCTCTGACACTGTCCTGCCTCAAGCTCTCCATCACTGCCCTCTGCCTCCACCTTCCCCTCTCCATCTGCCCCCCATAACACCTTCTGTCCCTCCAAAACCTTCATCCCCTTCTCCCCCCGCCCTGGCTCAGAATCCAGCTGGGAGCTGTGGGTGCTGTGGGTGCTGAGCTCCCTCCCTCCTGTGCTCAGCCTGGGCAGGAGGGTGCAGGGGAAGGTGTTTGAGGAGTGAGAGATGGGTCCCTTCCACGGTGTGGGGTGGGGTCTGTGTGCACAGGTACCCTCAGCAGCCAGGGGTGTCCGTGGGCATTCCCCAGGGCAAGCTGGCCCCACAAAACCATCCCCATCCCTGGAAGTGTCCAAGGCCAGGCTGGGCAGGGCTGGGAACAACCTGGGATAGTGGAAGGTGTCCCTGCCCATGGCGAGGGTGGCACTGGATGAGCTCTAAGGTCCCTTCCCACCCAAACCATCCTGTGATTCCATGATCCTGTAGAACATGGTGGATGGGAGAGATGGCTCTTTGTTTAGTTTCCAGGAAAGCCCCTGGGAGTTGGGGTCAGGAAGCACAGCCTCAGAACGGGGAGAAGCTGTGGGGGGCCTGCAGGAATAGATTTTCCTCCCTTCCTTGTTTTCCAATGGCCCCAGTTCACCTTTGGCAGATCAGCAGCTCATGGAGCCCCGAGGAGTTGAACCAGTGACCGTCTCTTGCTCCGTTCTGGGCCCAGGTGTGGGACATGGAGCTGATGGTGTCCTCACCCCCGGCCCGCCCCGGGCCAGGGAGCACCACGGGCAGGGTGGATGAGCCCTGTGCCGCTCTCCCACGGCCTGAGTGTGTCCTCTGGGCGTCACAGCCAGGGACAGGCCCGGCTCCAGCTCCAGCAGGACTGCGGTCCTGGTGGGATCCACGAGGAAGCCCCTCCAGCAGAGCACAGGGCGGGGGCGGGAGCTCCCAGAGCAGGGGATGGATGAGCCACTTCCAACATCCAAGTGCCGCTTGTACCGTGGGGTCCGGGAGCCCCCCGAGCCCTCACTCTGGCACTGTCGAGCCCCCCAGCCCAGCAGGCCCCTCGGGGGTGTGTCCCCGAGCAGGTCCCTGTGCCCGGGGTGTGTTCGTGGCGTCCGTGGGTGTCCGTGTGTCCCACCGAGTGTGTGCCGGGTGTGGGGTGTTCCCGGGGTCCGTGACCGTCAGTGGGAGGGGCTGCACGGGGCGAAGCCCCCGGGGGGACGGGGCTGGGCTGGGGCTTCTTTCTGTTGTTGTTGAACTTCGGGTTCCTTTGGGTTCCAGGTTTGGAGGTTTTTCCGCGTGGGGGTGGGTGCGGGTCCGTTCCGGGTTTGTGGACAAGGTGAGGGCCTCGATTAGGACCAAATTTTCGTGCCTGTTGCTCTGGTGATTTATTTAGAAATCAAAAGTTCACTGTCTGGTGGCCCATCCTTGTCACTATACATAGGAATATACAGGACATATTATAAATATATATATATTATACATACTGTGCGGAGAGGTGTCCGCCCCCCGCCCCGGCCGGGACGGACCCTCCTCCCTGTGCTGTAACGTAGCTTCGACCCCGCGCCGGGAGCGCCCTCCGGAACGGCAACGACACAATAAAGGAATGAGCATCGTGGCCAGGCCCTGCGCTGCCTCCTTCGTCCGCCCGAGCCACCCCGGCAC
>NW_020958778.1:7265-11904 GCF_003031625.1 Empidonax traillii | reverse complement strand
GCAGCTCTAAAAACAAAAAAAAAAAAACACTGCAAAGGCACAGAATTGGTTTGGGAGGGACCTTAAAGCTCATCCAGTGCCACCCCCTGCCATGGGCAGGGACACCTCCCACCAGCCCAGGTTGTTCCAAGCCCCGTCCAACCTGGCCTGGGACACTCCCAGGGATCCAGGGGCAGCCACAGCTTCTCTGGGCACCCTGTGCCAGGGCCTGCCCACCCTCCCAGGGAAGGATTTCTGCCCAATATCCCCCCTATCCCTGCCCTCTGGCAGCTTAACTCCCAGCTCCTCTGTTGTCCGTGGCACAGGGATTTAGAAGCCGTGTGTGGATGTGGCATTTGGGGACACGGGGCGGTGGTGGCTCTGGCAGTGCTGGGGGCACAGCTGGACTCGGTGGCCTCCGAGGGTTTTTCCAGCCCAAACCACTCCGTGTCTCTGCGATTCCGAGCATGCAGAGATTTGTTTTGCCTCAGTCCCCACCGGAAAGGTCAGCTGTGATCAGGTGAGGAACAACAAATGCCAGTGACAGGGGCTGAGGCTAAAACAAGAAAGTGGAACATTAAAGGTCTCTCACAGACCCTGGATGTTCCCAAATCACACAGGACGAGTTTAACTCACACGTGGGGAATTTGGTAAAGCAACCCTGGAGCTGCCATGAGGTATTTTGGGATCTTGTAGAGAAGAGGTCGAGTGTCCAGACAGGGACAGGACAAACATAAGGAATATCTTGAAAATGGGGAAAGGGGGACTGAGGGGATTCCACACTCATTCAACTTCAGCTCCTGAAAGGACCGAGTGGATCAACAAAACCCGTCTGTGAGTCCTGACGGGAACACGGTGAAGGTCACGGCCAGCAAGGGTTGGTCCAAAGCAAATCCCATCCAAGACAGCAGGAAAGAGTGAGAAGGGAATTTGGGACGGCCGTGGTGAGCCCCAGGGACAGCACAGCTCACCCCTGAGCCATACGGGGCTGTTTCCAGGGCAGGTTTGAAGAGCAGATGGGACTGACGGAGCCAAGGACTGTTAATGACGCCAGAGGGGAAAAAAGGATGGTGGGATAAACCCTGAGCATCCCTCCCAGCCCTGCTGTCTCTGAGTCTGGCGCTGGGAATTCCTGCAGGGCCGCAGGGAGGACAGCGGGACCCTGGGCAGAGCTGGGAGAGCTGGAGAGGGGTGGGATAGGGAAGGGAGGACGTGGGTCTGGCCGTGTTTCATTTCACCCCCACCCACCACCCAGGGCAGCCGGCGAGCACAAGGCCTGGAGGGACACAGCGGGAATGAGGGGGACAGGGACAGCTCGGATGCATCACCACGGTCAGGAGCTCTGAGCGGCCAAAGGAGCCCAGAGATGGGCTGTGGAAAGCAGGGAAAGGATCTTTCCACACCACTGGAGCTGCCAAAGGCCCTGGGTGTGTGGCAAAGCGCGGCACTGCAGGGAGCCGGGGCAGGTGAAGGGCTCCCTCACCTGCAGAGCTTTCCTGGCACGCTGGGCAGGGGCTGGCCCTGGGGCCCCTGGGCTCTCCTGGCACCAGAGCTCAGCTGCCCCGCTGGGTTAATGGCCCCAGGGACCCCCTGCCTTTGTGTCCCCTCCCTCAGGCTGGATGGCCTGGGCTCCTGCATCATGAATATTGATGGCACCATGAATATTGATGGCCCGGGTTCATTAAATTTGCAAGGCAGCAAACCCCGGGGGGAGGGCTGGGCCGTGTCTGCTCCTTCTTTGGCCTCTCCCAAATGCCTGCTGTGGTTCTGCCGATGGGGACGTTCCCTGCATGCAGCAGCCAGGGGCTTCTCATCTCAGATCCGAGGTCTCTGTTTCCCTGGCAGAGCCACCCCCTGCAGGCCTGTGGGACTGCACAGACCCCACCCAACAGGAGAATAATGAGGTTACAGATATATGGTTTGAATGGCTGTGTCCCATCTACTGACAGTTCAGAAAAGAGTATAATTGTCTATCAAAACCCAGAACATTCAGGGCAAATTCACTGTAACAACTTTGGTGTCTTTCTTACCACAGTTCATAGGAGTTTTTCTGTCATAAATCTAAAATTTATGCCTGAGACACTGGCACAGGTTCCCAGAGAAGCTGTGGCTGCCCCATCCCTGGAAGTGTTCAAGGCCAAGGTGGGATGAGGGTTGGTTTGGGCTGGATCTCAGGGAAGGGTTCCTCCCCCAGAGGGTGGTTGGCACTGAACAGGCTCCCCAGGGAATGGGCACGGCCCCAAGGCTGCCAGAGCTCAGGGAGGGTTTGGACAACGCTCTGAGGGACAGGGTGGGATTGTTGGGGTGTCTGTGCAGGGCCAGGGGTTGGACTGGGTGATCCTTGGGGGTCCCTTCCAGCTCGGGATATTCCCTGACTCTACTGATTCCATTGCTAAAGCAGCAGTAAAGCTTATTATCATCTTAGTAAGGTGTTTTGGGATTTATTTGTTATAAAAAGCTACAGAAAGAGCCAAACATTTTTACTCCTGAGTAAAGTATTTCAGCACCAAGGGAACCAGACCCACCAGGGGCTCCCTGTGTGCACCTCCCGAGACAGAAGCTCTGCGGGAAGCCTTTGGTGCAGAGAGGGTTTGGGGGCTTATTTTTGGTTTCTTTTGCTGTTCCCTGACACTCTGATGACACCATGTGGGCTTCTCCCTCTCCTGCTGGAGCTTTTCCTCCCTGACGGCTCTTCCACACCTTTCCCTAAGTTTTCCTCTGCTGATTTTTCCTTCAGGCTGTACCTCAGTCTTTAATGGCTTCCAGCAAGGGAGTCACTCACTGATGTGTCTGCCCCTGCATCCCTGGGAGTGTCCCAGGCCAGGCTGGACGGGGCTTGGAGCAACCTGGGCTGGTGGGAGGTGTCCCTGCCCATGGCAGGGGTGGAATGGGATGAGCTTTGAGGTCCCTTCCCGCCCAAACCATTCCATGGTTCGATGATTCTATGAAAAGGGCAATCAATACTCTGCCAAGGTGAGATTGAGACTGAACCTCGGATGACAACGATGAAAACTTAGGCTGAATTTTATCAGCAGTATTTTCCCAAGTGACAGCAGCAGCAGAGGAGTCATCTCAGAGATCTGATCATCCCTCCAGCTCGTCAGCGGTGCCAGACCAGACAGTCTGGTCCAGGAAAGATGAGGCAGTGGAGAGTCAGTCACCTCTGAAGGAACATCAACCTCGTAAGTGTGGGAAAAAGTGGGGGATGTTCCCCCCAGGTACAGCTCCCAAATGATTCACCGGCGGCTGGTGAAGATCTCTGAGTACTCCAGGCCCAGAAATGCTTGGTGGAATAAATGGAATGGAGGCCTCCAGGGTGGTTATTTCTCAGGAAATCACAGACTCACAGAACCATGGGATGGTTTGGGTGGAAGGGATCACAAAGCTCATCCAGTGCCCCTCCCTGCCACGGGCAGGGACACCTCCCACCAGCACAGGGTGCTCCAGCCTGGCCTGGGACACTCCCAGGGATGGGGCAGCCCCAGCTTCTCTGGGCAACCTGTGCCAGGGCCTGCCCACCCTCCCAGGGAAGGATTCCTTCCTCATATCTAAATTCTTTATCATCTGATTAACATGTCAGGTGTCCTCTGGAATGAGCCAGTGGCACCCTGCCGGGAGCTGTCAGGAGATGGAGCTGAACTGGGAGTGATGAGCTGAGCCCACAAGCTCCTGCTGCAGTGGTGATTCCAGCCCATCCCAGACCCAAGGGATGAGTCACACTGTTCCCTGGGAAGAGCAGCCCGTGGATTCCCCCTTCCCCTGTGGAAGCCAGCTCTGGAGGCTGCCCCTCCTCCTGCTGTGCACAGCCAGGGTGGGCAGGAAAACTGCAGCTCCTGCAGACAGGTCCCAAAATCCTGGGGATTCACGCAGGGAATGGCTTGTCTAAGTCCCACCTGGTGCTCAGTGCATCACTTCCCAGGGAAAGGGAAAGGGAGGCTGCATCCTTTTGTGGAAACAGAGTGACCTCACTGCTGGTTATCACGTCTGAGATCTCCTGTGCAGCAGAGAAAGGCCAGACCTGCTCCCAGGGTGACTCACCTGGTGTGACAGGTGAGATCACCAGCCCGGGGCTCCTGGGGATGACTCACTGTGAGTGCTGGAACACCATCCCGCTGTCACCTGGCATCCTGGGAGTCACTGGAGTCATCCTGGTCCACGTCCTGCTCTGGGCATGCCCTCACCAGAGAGCTGTGATGGTCTGGAGGAACATGCGGGCAATAAATGACAATGAGACAATGATGCTGAAGTGGTGGAGATCGGGTAAAGTCTCCCACGAGAGACTTCTTTCTTAGGAAGAAATTCTTTACTTAAGAAGGAATTGTTGGCTGTGAGGGTGGGCAGGCCCTGGCACAGGGTGCCCAGAGGAGCCGTGGCTGCCCCTGGATCCCTGGAAGTGTCCCAGGCCAGGCTGCACGGGGCTTGGAGCACCCTGGGCTGGTGGGAGGTGTCCCTGCCCATGGCAGGGGGTGGCACTGGATGGGCTTTAAGGTGCCTTCCCACCCAAACCAGTCTGTCATTCTATGATTTCCAAAATATTCCCCCAATCCTCTCTACATTCATCACTTTTGTAGCTCTCAGTGTGGCAGGAAGCGTAATGGCTGCAGCAGAAATTGCAGCTTATTAGGGATATTTCCGAGCGAGTGGCTCAGGCACCAGCTGC
>NW_020958778.1:0-1420 GCF_003031625.1 Empidonax traillii | reverse complement strand
ATAAAACCACGCTGAGAAATGTGGCAGCTCCCAGGCATCCTGAGCTGCTGCTTCTGAAAGTGTCCTCAGGCTTGGGAATCCTCCAGGTCTGTGTCCTGGTGCCCCAGCTGAGCTGGCCCTGGGCTGGGCTTACCCCAAAAGTCCCCAGGCTGCAGGGGAAGGGCCTGGGGCTCTGTGTTTTCCTGGAGACCTGCTTGTCACGGGATCATCCGGGTTGGAAAAGCCCTCCCAGTCCATCAGGCCCAGCCTGTGCCCGATGCCCACCTTGTGCCCGATGCCCACCTTGTCACCCAGCCCAGGGTCCTGAGCAGCAGCCTCAGGCCATCCCAGCTGGCTGTTCTGGTGCAGTTCTGTCCCCTCCACCTCCTCCTTTGCTGTCACCTCCCCACTGGTGCTTGCAGGTGGTTAATGCAGCTAAACCAGCAAAGAACCCCATTGTTTTTTGTAATTACCTGTTGGTGCTGATCTGTTTTGGTGCCAGCTCAGTCTTCCCAGCTGGGAGTTTGGGATGAGTGTCCTCCAGTGCTGGGGACACGGGGGGAATGTGGGGAGGGGAGAGCACCAAGGTAATATCTTCCTGAATTTGCTTGATCCCTTGGAGCAGGTCAATATTAGCTGGGAATAGGATAAAGCACAGAAGTGTGGCCTTGCTGTCTGCTGGAAAACCTGGGGAGGTGAATGGATGAGGGAGTTCAGTGGGACCCCAGTGGGGATCTTGTTCTGAGGTGTCTGTGGGGCAGCGGTGCAGGGTGAGGGGAGGGAAAGGTCCCTGTGTGTGGGCAGGAAGTCACTGTTGATAAACAAGGTTTTTCTCATTTCCTGGCTCGCTCAAAGTGCAGCTTCAGATGGCTGGGAGCTGGTGGCTCTGCTGGGACGAGGACCGCGTGTCCCTGCAGCTCAAAAAGCCCACCTTGAATAGGGTGAGGAGCGGATGGTAAAGAGGACAGAGGCTGAACAGGACAAGGGTTTCAGGTGCCCATGTTCAGCCTGTGCCAGTTCTGGAGCTGGACCAGACACTGGTGTCTGGGCTCAGCTGGTGATCCTGCATCCAGACCTGTGCCCTGCCCGGCTGGGGCTGAGCTCACACAGTGGCTGTGGCAGCCCCGAGCCCAGCAGAGCTCTGTGAGTGCTGCCTGTTATCCCAGTGCTGGCAGGGAGAGCCAGTATTCCCCAGGACTGCACTTAGTCTGGTGTGGGATGTGTTATCCTGCTGCATTCCCACAGGGATCGTGGGCAGCAGGGCTGGGGGGATCCTGCCCCTCTGCCCCCTCAGCTGAGCCCCCCCTGCAGAGCTGCCCCCAGCCCTGGGGAACAGCAGCACAAGGACGTGGAGCTGCTGGAGACAGTCCAGAGGAGGCCCCGGAGATGCTGCCAGGGCTGGAGCCCCTCTGCTCTGGAGCCAGGCTGGGACAGCTGGGGG
>NW_020958777.1:10896-12183 GCF_003031625.1 Empidonax traillii | reverse complement strand
GGAAGGACAGTGTGGAGCTGGAAAGAGCAGGTGTGGAAGGAACAAGTGCCCTTGTCCCTGGCTGTGCTGCTGTGCTGGGAGTCTCTTCCCTCCTGCTCTGCACACAGGCACTGCCCCTGCAGCTCCAGAGGAGGGCTGAGAAAGCAACTTGGACACACAAATGCAAACAGGCTACTTTATTCTACTCAAATGTACTAAGGAAAACCTTATAAAAGTCTTTGGATTAGAGGAGAATGGTAGATATTGATGCAGAAATCCTATGAGCAATGCCATTGATTTGTGGATTCAATTAAACAAGTAGAAAAAGAATAAGAAAATGTGCTGTCCAAAAAAAGACATACAGGAGAAAAAAGGTTTAGATTGCAATGAGTTACATTTGGAATGTTCTGCAGAAGAAAAGACAGACTTTATTACTGCCTATAAATGTAGCTACCAGTTTCCTCAGGGAGTCTTTCAGTTCCTGGTTCCTCAGGCTGTAGATGAAGGGGTTCAGGGCTGGAGGCAACACCGAGTACAGAACTGACAGGGCCAGATCCAGGGATGGGGAGGAGATGGAGGGGGGCTTCAGGTAGGCAAACATGCCAGTGCTGAGGAACAGGGAGACCACAGCCAGGTGAGGGAGGCACGTGGAAAAGGCTTTGTGCCGTCCCTGCTCAGAGGGGATCCTCAGCACAGCCCTGAAGATCTGCACATAGGAGAAAACTATGAAAATTAAACAAACAAAAAAAAAACAGGCACCAACCACAATGAGCCCAAGTTCCCTGAGGTAGCCTGAGTGTGAGCAGGAGAGTTTGAGGATGGTTGGGATTTCACAGAAGAACTGGCCCAGGGCATTGCCCTGGCACAGGGGCAGGGAAAATGTATTGGCTGTGTGCAGCAGAGAATACAGAAACCCAGAGGCCCAGGCAGCTGCTGCCATGTGGGCACAAGCTCTGCTGCCCAGGAGGGTCCCATAGTGCAGGGGTTTGCAGATGGCAACGTAGCGGTCGTAGCACATGATGGTCAGGAGGGAAAACTCTGTTGTCATGAACAACAGAAAGAAAAAGAGCTGTGCAGCACATCCTGTGTAGGAGATGGTTGTGGTGCCCCAGAGGGAGTTGTGCATGGCTTTGGGCACCGTGGTGCAGATGCAGCCCAGGTCTGTGAGGGAGAGGTGCAGCAGGAAGAAGTCCCTGGGGGTGTGCAGGTGCTGGTCGCAGGCTACGGCGCTGAGGATGAGGCCGTTGCCCAGGAGGGCAGCCAGGGAGATGCCCAGGAAGAGCCAGAAGTGCAGCAGCTGCAGCTCCC
>NW_020958777.1:6584-8836 GCF_003031625.1 Empidonax traillii | reverse complement strand
TCAAGGGCCTGCAGGATTTTCAGAGCAATTGGGGGTTTGCTTTTGGTTCTGCATCTCTGAGAGGTTTGTGCAGCCATGGCCTCCAATTATCTGCTGTAACGAGTCCCTTGAGAGCCCCAGACAGTGACAACCCTCAGTGGGTCATTAATGCTTCAAGGCACTCAGGGTTTATTAAGGTGCTTTTTTTGAGACTGAGTCTTTGAGAGGTTTGTGCAGTCATGGCCTCCAACTATCTGCTCTAATGAGTCCCTTGAGAGCCTTTGTCAGGAATGGCCCTCAGTAGGCTTGTTAAAGCTTCAAGGTACCACAGGTTTGTTAAGGTACTTTGCCTTTTCCTTTGACTCTGAGTTTTGAAGAGGTTTGTGGAATCATTGCTTCCAATTCTCTGCTTTAATTAATCCCTGGGGATACTTTGTCAGTAGTGACACTCAGTGGGGCTCATTAAGACTTCAAGGTACTCAAGGGTTTTGAAGGAACTCTTCCTTTTGAAAGTGAGTTTTTGAGAGGTTTGTTCAGTTATGGCTTCCAATTATCTGCTCTAATGAGTCCCTTGGGATTCTCTGTCAGTTGTGACACTCAGTGGGGCTCATTGATGCTTCAAGGCACTCAGGATATATTTATTAAGACACTTCTTTTTGACACTGAGTCTTTGGGAGGTTTGTGCAGTCATGGCCTCCAATTATCTGCTCTAATGAGTCCCTTGAGAGCCTTTGTCAGGAATGGCCCTCAGTGGGGCTTGTTAAAGCTTCAAGGTACCACAGGTTTGTTAAGGTACTTTGCCTTTTCCTTTGACTGTGAGTTTTGAAGAAGTTTGTGCAATCATTGCTTCAAATTCTGTGCTTTAATTAGTCCCTGGGGAGACTCTGTCAGCAGTGACACTCAGTGGGGCTCATTAATACTTCAAGGTACTCAAGGGTTTTGAAGGAATTTTTCCTTTTGAAAGTGAGTTTTTGAGAGGTTTGTTCAGTCATGGCCTCCAATTCTCTCTTCCACCGAGTCCATGAGGAGCCTGTTTTGGGAATGGCCTTTAAGGGGACCCAGTAATGTTTCCAGATACTTTGTGTTTTCCTTCTGACTTTCACTTATGGACAGGTTTGTACAATCTCCCCTCAGTACCTGAGGCTCAAGGACTCACTCAGATAAAGCAAGTCCTGACAAACCATGGTCCTTCCTGTGATTTCCCTCTAGTCTAGACTGTAAATTAGGAGTGTTGTCTTATGGAATCAGGGGACCATTGTGACACTGCCCAGAGCCTTTGTCTGCCTGCACTCCTGGCCTGCAAGGATCTGCTCTCAGGAGTCCCTGGGGAGGCTTTGTCAGTGCCTGCCCTCAGTGGGGCCCAGCAATGCTTCAAGGGACTGGCAGTTTGGCTTCTGACTTCTTGAGTAGGTTCTTCAATCTTCTCTCAGTAACTCAGGATCATGGACTTGTCTCTAAACACACCGTGGGACTCATTAAAATACAGAAAAACAAATTTGTTTTTCTTTTTTTTTATTGTCCTCCTGTCTTCACGTCTTCAACAACTAATTGGAGTTTTTTTTGTAGTTTAGCTAAAGAGGAAAATTTCAAAGAGCAGCTCCCAAAGAATAGCTATTTTTTTTAATGAAAGGGAATGAATTACACAGAGCCTTGGGATGCAAGAGGATCAGGGTGCAAAGGGTCTGGATGCAAAGAAAAAGGGGCAAAAGAGATTAGTAGCATTTAATCATTCAGCATCTTAACAGTTATCAAGGGATTCAGTAGCATTTACTACAATTGAACGTTGACTGAATTAGAGATTCACAATAACAACACTCACACCACAGTCAATTCACACTGACGTCTCAGACCTTTTTGGCTTTTTTTACCTTTTGTAGATTTTAGAACTAGTTGTGTAGTGAATATATTTTAATGTAGCTGTATTATATCCCTTACACTTAAGAGAAGATTTACACATACCCAACCCTACTACCCCATTCCATCTCAATCCCTCTAAACCCTCATTTTAGTCTTCTTTTCAAGGTAGAATTGTAGAAAAACATCCTAAGGCCTGGACCAGAAGATATCAGCCAGACACAGTGACATTCCAGGCAGAGCTCTTTAGGAACTCCCAGGATTGTGTGTGCTGTGAAGAAGATGAAGATGAGGAAGAAGGGGTCCCAAAGACACCAAACCCAGTTCCTGAAGGGGTGTGTCAGGGGGCAGAATGGGGCAGAACCAGGGCTGCATAAACCTGGGATTGGATGGACCTTATTATAAAATCATAGAACCCC
>NW_020958777.1:0-1110 GCF_003031625.1 Empidonax traillii | reverse complement strand
GGGGAGGTCACAAAGCGAGCGACGAGAGAGGGGGAAGCGAGATGCGACTGATTTGAGTACGGAGAAAGAGAAAAGGAATGCAGATGTAATTGTAAATGAAAATAAAAATAAATCTGAGCCACAGAAAAAGCTAACCCCTCTCACGGCCTGGAAGGAAATTAGAGCTACCAATGCAGAATGGGCTACGTCAGCTTCATTAGCATTCCCGGTTCAAATGGAGGGAGACAGAAGGAGTTACTCTCCGGTAAATCCAAAAAACATACAAGCGATTACTAAAGCTATAGGAGACAAAGGACTTAATTCTGCCATGGTTTCCACCCTGATAGACGGTGTTTTTGGGGGAGATGACCTGCTTCCATTTGATATAAAGCAAACCTGTAAGATGATTTTTGATGGAGCAGCTATGATTGTTTTTAAACAGGAATGGGAGGATAATTGTGTAAAACAGCTTGCATCAGTAACTGGTCCAGACCATCCTCTGCATGGTTCTAGCTTGCAACAGTTAATGGGTGTTGACCCTGCTATGATCACCCCACGAGCACAGGCAGAAGGTATGCGACCACATGAGGTTAAAGCAACCACTAGGGCTGCTAGAGTAGCCATTCGCACAGCCTCAGCAGCTATTGCTAAGCCATCCCCGTGGTCTACCATCAAACAGGTTGAAAGTGAAACTTTTACACAGTTTGTAGACCGTCTTCAAGCGGCGATTGATTCTTCCTCCCTCCCCCCGGAGGCAAAGGGCCCAGTCCTTGCAGATTGTCTGTGCCAGCAATGTAATTCAGCAACCAAGGACATTCTGCGATCCTTGCCTGCTGCAGCGAGTATTGCAGACATGATTAAGCATGTCACAAAAGAAGAGCATTTTGCTCCAATTCGAGTGGCTGTTCACGCAGCAATAGCTAATGCAATGATGTGTTTTAAATGTGGCCAGCCAGGACATGTGGCAGTAAACTGCCCCCAGCTCGGGAGTCCGGCAATAATACATTCCTCTCCTCAAATCAAACCCAGAGGGCCGTGTTTTGTATGTGGGAAAGAAGGGCACTTTGCCAAGGATTGTAGACCTAAAAATCAGGGAAACGTGAAGGGGAGGGGGCAATGCAACTGCCCAGG
>NW_020958776.1:8991-12187 GCF_003031625.1 Empidonax traillii | reverse complement strand
AAAAAAAAAAAAAAAAAAAGAACACATTTGGTTGTTTGAAGGTCCATATGTAAAAAGCAGAAAATTTCAATGGATAGCCACAAATAATGAGAGGCATAATTTATTCGAGAAACCACCCTTTCAGTTGACAGCCACAAGCACAACACCATGGTCTTTCTCTCCCTAAGTAGTCCCTGTAACGAGATTTTTTTTTTTTCTTATTTCTTACTATGACACAAAAATCACTTTCCAATCACAGCTTCTTTGTAATGTCAGGGCTTCAGGCAGCTATTAGAAAAATTCATAAGAAAAACAATTAACTCTCTTTAACTCTGTTTACACTCTGTTTTCATGGCTTCGCATTTCGTTTCCAGAAAGTGCAACAGAATTTACTGCTGTGCTCTGAAGTGCTGCTGGCAATGTTATTACTCTGTTTATTGTGATAGCAGTGTTTAATCATTATATACATAGTAGTATCAAAGAGTCTCTGTTATAATCCCTTTATTATAAAACCTTATGAACAAACCCGGGTTTTATTATTGAAGAATAATACTGTAAGCAGCAGGGCAACGTAGAGGACAAAGGTAAAAAAAAGGCCAGTGAGATTCCTAAAAGGTCCTAAACATAACTGACATTATTTTACATTTCAACACTTAGTTGTTGTCTGAAACAGCAGGAGTCAGCTCTAAATCGAGAGCTGCTTAATGCTTTTTAATTGACTATTAAACTGTGCAGATTTTCACTAGCACCACTCCAAATGTTTCACGAAATCATATTCTGACCATGTGAAACTCTTTGTTTAACGAGGCTCCAGTGATTGTCTCTTTTCTGTGCTGCAAACAAAGTGCTCTGCTGCTAAGCTGGGCAGAATTAGGCACAAGCCACGCAGGATTCCAGAATTAGTTCCACTGCATGACACGTGTTTTCAGAAATGGGAAAGCCCAGCGTGCAGCAACATGCAAGTGATTTCTAGGAAAACCCAGGGAAAGGCTCGAGGAGGTTTGGATTGCAGTCATTGCATTCACGGTCCTCCTGCTTTCTGCTGCACAGAAAGAGGGTTTTGTTTTGTTCAAATTTTTTTTTTTTTTTTATGCCCAGCCTGTCGCTTTTAGTACATCTAAATAATTTATAAAGCTCTAGGAGGTAATCTCTGCCCAGGCTCGGCCATCAGAGCCATCATAATATTATGTAGTGGGTCAGGTTTCCGTGTTGTAAAGGCAGCCCTGATTTGCCAGGCTGTGTCACAGGAGCTGGGGCTTCACCTCCAGCCTTTGCCTGGGAACTTCAACTGTGTTGCGTGGTAATTTATTACTTGCCTGATGCAGCTAATGCAGGTTTTCTCTGCTCTGGATCCTCCTGGCTGATGCTTGAATAACAAGCAGGGCTTTTGCCCATCTGCCCTCGTGCTCGTGTGCATCGACTTCCTGATCCTCGCGAGCGTTCCGAGGAATTTTATTGGGAAAAGGCAAATGTCAAAAGTGTAAAAGCTACTTTAATAAAACTGGCTCAGATCAAGTTTCCTTGCTGGCTGCCTGCCACTGAAAACCCCTTTGTTAGCTTTTTTTAAAAATTTCCTGCGACAAAAAGAAGTCTTTTCATTTCTTTCTATCAGATCGAACGAGTTTAATTAAAATGTGAAGAATTTGACTAAAAATGTCATGGCATAGAAAGCTTGGGGGACCTTCCTTTTGAACCTGCCTGGTTTTGTGGTTGTCATTCCTTTAAGGACAGTTAGCAACCTCATTGATGTAGAAAGCATGAAAGACCAAGAAAAAACCACATTAATTATATTACCAAACCTTGCAGTGATTTTATCCTTCCATTTTCCAGCATGCTGATAAAAGTTTCATGAAAAACAGGGATCATGAGCTTCTGGGGGGGGGGGGCGGGAGTGAAACAAAAAAAGAAAGAAAAAAATATGTTAAATGCGAACACAATGAAGCAATTAAAGTAAATGAAATCATTACTGTGCAGCTGGAACACACGATTGATATACTGTGGAGCGGACTGAGAGCTGTAGGAAACACTCCTTGTCCCTTTAGCTGCTTTGATTGGCAATATTGAAGTCAGCATAAGGGAGCAAGCAAGATCAAATGCAGCATCCAAGTAAATGTTCCAGTATTTAGCTGGAAAAAAAAGGGTGGTTATGGGTTTGGACATTCGCTGCTTGAATGGAACTGGGTTACTACGACATGTAAAGTACTTGGCACGAGCAAATGTGTTTTACCAAAACAATTAGACTCCTTTAAAATGGAGCATTTTGAAACGCTTGGCACGTCCTAATGTTTTTGTGCATGAAAAGAAATGCAATCAGGAGGGTAATTACAATTTTGTAAACGAAATATTAACCACCCGGTAAAGCACAAGTTAAATTTCACAACAAAATCACCTTTTAATGAAGACGATGTGTTTAATGTCACAATGTAGAGCCCAGAAGTGCAGGTTGTAGAAATCCCAGGAGGTTTGACATTGGTCCCCTCGGTCCCCACCCTGTATTTCTCCCTTCTGTTGATGTGTGTTTCAAAAGGAACACGACTGTCTGATAGAACTCATTCGGGCATCCCTGGTGGCTTGACAGCGGCCAGCACACTCACCTGTTCTTTGTTCTGGCCTGGCTGGACCAATTCACAGCAGCTCTGTGAGCAGTGAAAGCGATGCCTGGTCCCAGTGCTGTCCTTATGTCACAGAGCAAAACCTGAGGCCCCAGAGAGAGAGAAGGGACTTTACAAACAGCCCCTCACAAAGCAGGAGATAGAGACAAGCCCCACACGAGCAAGTGTGGACTCATTCCAAACATACTTTCTTTTTATCCTCTCATCACCCCTATTAGATTCTCTTTGTTCCCCCATCTCCTCCAAAGAGACACAGTGCCCGTGTGGTCCTTTCCAAACGAGGAACAAATAGGGTTCCGTGGAAGATTTTGCCAAAGCCAATAAGAAGAAGAGGCGGTAGCTGTGTTAAAATCCTTCTGTTTAAAAAAAAAAAAAAAAAAAAACCAACAAAAAAACACAAAAGGGGAATTAGCACGGCCTAGCCTTGGGCCAGATCTGCTAATTTTCTGCAGTGTGGTGTCATTACATATTTAAGAAGGCTCTCAGGAGCTGATAGGAACCATCTGAGCTCAGAGCTGCAGAGTTACAAAGGCATTCCAGTGTCTCTGATGAGAGGAATCAACAGCGAGGCCCACGGAGAGGTGAGGAGCACAAGAGGTGTGGGG
>NW_020958776.1:0-3324 GCF_003031625.1 Empidonax traillii | reverse complement strand
CTCACAGCACAGGCAGAGGCTGGGGCAGTTGCTGTGCCCCCAGCCTGCAGAATCAGGCCCTGTGCATTACCCTTGTGTAACCTTCACATTTTAGCAGCCCCACAGTTTGGGATCAGCTAAGTATGGTAAAACTTCACAGAGCAAGAGAGGGGTTGCAACCGCTTGAAATTCAGCAAGGGGTTAATTCGCTGTTGAGCCCCTTGTACAACAATTCCACAAGACTGGGGGGGGAAAAGGATGCCACAGTGATGGTATAAAAGGGGGTACATGCTCAAGGGCACTCTTCATCAAACCAGCCTGTTGCCTTATTCACATGGAAATGAGCTTGGACTCGGAGGTAACATGTGCCTCTTATAAAATCATCCGTTCTGTCATGAGTGTTATAATTCTCTTTTCTCTGCCTCAAGGACACCAGTGGGAGGAAATCAAAGCCTTGCAGCAATGTGTTTTCCCAGTTTGCTGTTATTCCCAGAAATCACTTACTGTCTTCCTTCTGTTGCGTCTAATTCAAAACAACAGGTTGATCCCTTCACAGGCATCGACCTGTTTTGTAACGTGAGAAGGAGTCAGTGCTATCAGTTATCTCCCACATTATCTTGCAGCAAGCTGTTCTCCAAGGGTGCAGCCAGCTTGAATGGCTCACGTTGCTGTCCACGAAAGAGAATCACTCTTTATGCCGAGAAGTGGCTTCCAATGAGGTAATTGTTTTGACAGTTTGAAAAAAAAAAAAAGCCGTGAAAAACATTAAAAAGTAAACAGTCGTATATTTCTGCAGGCTGGGGGCATTTGTAAAAGGAAGATTAGATGTATCCAAAACTTAAAACATCAGGACACCACCAAATATTCTGGTTTTACAAAGCTGGCATTATTAAGTGATGACTTAAGTTCCAGCTATTGAATTCATAGCCGTTGTTTTTAACTGCTGTGCTGTTTGGGTGTTTGAATATCCATCGTTGCTCTAATTCTACGTTTAAGGGAAAGAACAATTTCAAACCCCGATAACTGTTGGCCCCAACTAAAGACACAAAGCTGTCAAAAGAGGAAAAATTTCTTTCCTTGGAGATCTGCAGAGTTTCAAAACTGAATCCAGGGTTCTGCCTGTGCTGGGTCATCTGTGTGGCTGTGTGAGACGTTTCAGTGAACCCTGAACCACCTCATGCTTAGCCTGGATTCAGTGCCTGCTGCACATGGGAGGGTCAGCCTGGGCTGGCAGAGTCCCTGATACGAGGTGGGCTCTGTGTCCAGCTTCGTGCAGTGGCTGTTTAATCTTGAGTGAGTCACTAAGCGTGTCCTGCAAGTTCTGTGTGTGCTCAGTGCTCAGCAATATCCTGCAGGATTGGAAGCTTTGCCGTTTTCAAGGCAGAGTGTGCTTTCCTGTGTGTTATCCAAGACAAACTTTGTGAAAGCCAGAGAGGGAGGAAAAAAAGGTATCCTTAACGATTTCTTCACTGATGAAGAGCTTCAGAGGCAGATATGGGGGAACCTAGACAAGCCTACAAATGGCATATTTGCTATTTTCGTTTGCATTCCCATCTGACCACGGTGACTCGTGGACATCTTACTGTGTGAGAGTGCAAGAAATGTGCTGAGGGAGATGCCAAAGGAACTCGAAGTGTTAAAGGCCAGATGAGCTCAGATTTTCATTTCTCCAATTCTTCTTGCCTGGAAGACACTGTTTTTAGCAGCAAAACTGTCTTGGCTGATCTTAGTGCAACTCCATTGGTTTTAATCTTAAACACTGCTACAAAGTTCCTAATACCATCTACTGCCTCTACCAGCACTGAAATTATTTGAGTTTACTCTCAGGTTCTCCACAACTTAAGGTTTTATCACGTGTATTCTCAAACCCAGCCCATTTACCTGGTAACATTAATGGTGCAGAGTTCATGTAAATTTTATCTCAACGTCGTAATCTGCAGGTTGTTTGAATATGCATGGCTCTATTTATTCTCATTCTGGGAATCCAAGGCTGGGGAGCATGGTGGGTGCTTTGGGAGCACAGGATTTGCTGGGCTCCTGGCAGGCACTTTCATCTCTCCAGGCTTGAAGCTATCTTGGCTCTTTGAGGCTCTGCCTCTGCTTGTTCCTTGTCCCAGTTAAGGTGGGGTCTGGATCACATTATGTGCGCTGGAAGGTGACTTCTGCTTGCCTTGGGTTTGAGGATTTAGCCCCCAGCCCTAATGTACAGATGTAACTCTTGGAGCCTTATTCTTGACTGCAGGTATCTAAGCTGATGGCCTACCCTGCAACCACCAGCTATTCATCTTCCCCCAGGTCTCCTTAGGGACAGCTCTCTGCCAGAGAATTGTGACATGGAAAGAAGGCGTTTGGTCTGTGGGCAAAATGCAGTCTGCTCATTTGAGGTGTCTCAGTGCTTGACATTCCTCAAAATAATGGACTGCTGTCTTCTCTGTGTGTCCTCCACATCCGAGGTCTTTCTGCCAAGATTTCTTGCTCCTCAAATCCACATTTCTCTCTGTAGAAAATCCATGGTCAGACTGGATTCTTTAGCTCTGTGGAGCTTACAGGTAACATCATTTTCCCCTCACACCTCTACCCAAGTTATTCCTATTCCTTATCACTAAAGGGGACCACACCCCTGAGCAGTAATTCTCATGGTAAAAGAGATTATGCTGGATGTTTTAGAAGTGATCAAGCAAGATATACTGGAAATCGTAGGACAAGTAACTCCTGCTTTTTCTAAGTCTTCCCAGAATTGATTGCACATGTTCCAGTAAAGGGGCTGTGTACACTTACCTGTTGACCTCACCAACAGCAAGTGTGTCTTTACAAAGAAGTTGTCAGTACTGAGAGAGGAACAAGCAGAGCCAAGGTCTTTGTCTCTCTTCTCATGTGTTACCCATAATCTTCCCACTCCTCTTCATGGATTTCAGTGTGAATGCTCTGGTAGAGCCAAGGAAAGAGCAAAGCAGGAATTAATGTGAGGGATCACACGTGCTGGACTGGGACACTGCAGGCTTTGTGGCACTCCCACAATGGTACAGGGTGCTGCCAAGCCAGGCTGTGCTTCTCATATCTTTTGGTATTTCACTTTGGAAGGTTCTTTTAAAAACTGCCTTGACTTCAAAGCTTTGGTGCAGGTGGTGGCAAAAAAACAGGTTTGGTTTTTTTTTTTTTTTTTTGCCAAAGGTCTTGTCTTGAGGAGCGCTGGGCTCCAGCAGGTAGTGTCTGTCTCAGCCACAGGTTTGGAAGCCAAACAAACCAGAAAGGAGGTTTACCCTGGGTGTTAGATGTGCCACTCACCTAGACATGCCTCAGCCACCACCAAGCGTGGAAGAATGAAGCCCGTGATATGTAAAATAT
>NW_020958775.1:19204-20466 GCF_003031625.1 Empidonax traillii | reverse complement strand
CTCAGGGGGGACCTTCTGGCTCTGCAATCCCTGACAGGAGGGGGGAGCTGGGGGGGGTTTGGGCTCTGCTCCCAGGGAACAGGGACAGGAGGAGAGGGAACGGCCTCAGGCTGTGCCAGGGGAGGCTCAGGTGGGACATCAGCAGGAATTTCCTCATGGAAAGGGTTGTTAAACACTGGCAGGGGCTGCCCGGGGAGGTTTGGAGTCCCCACCCCTGCCTGGAGGCGTCCAGGGAAGGCCTGGCCGTGGCACTCAGTGCTCTGGGCTGGGGGTAAGGTGGGCATGGGGCACAGGGGGGACTCGGTGGTCCTGGAGGTCCTTCCCAACCTCAGGGATTCTGGGATTCTGGCGCAGCAGCTCCGTCTGCAGCTGGAGGTGCCGACTGAGCTCTGGGTGGGACCAGAGGCGTGAACTGCCCTCCCTTTGCATGACAAAGGGCACCAAGGGCCGGTGCCAGCCAGGTGAGGGGCCCCGGGAGAGGCAGGAGGAGCCCAAGGCTCGGGAGGAAGAGTTGAGTGCTTGGAATGCGAGGGGACAGAAGCCCCAGGGGTGCTTTGCTCAGGGTCCCCCCTCGGGGTCACCAGCTGGGGCTGTTTCTGTGTCACTGCCCCGGGAATCGGTGAGTTTGTGCACTGAGACATCGGAAACTCTGCTGTGGGAAACCCGCGGGTGGAACCGGTGGGCAAACCCGCTCTGATTGACACAGTGGGGGCTGGGGGGAGTCGAGCAGGACCCCCCGGGGGCAGCCCACGGGGAAGGGGCTCCGGTGCCAGCAGTGACAGTCCCTGGTGGTGGCAGAGGGTGATTTCCCAGCCCCTCATCTGTCAGGATCTCTCTGTGGGGGCCTCTCCATCCTCGAGGGGGTCAACAGCACCCCGAGGGCTCGTGGCTGAGGTGTGAGGAAGAGAAGGGACACAGGGCCTGGTGGAGCAGCCCAGAGGGGCAGTGGCACAGCAGCCACAGGACGAGGCGGTGACAGTCCCCAAATCTGACACATCTCCTGGCCAAGGAGGTGGGATTGGGGAGGGGAATGGAACAAATGGCAGGGAAATCCCAATTGGATCCCCCCCTCCGTGTCCTCCTGTGTCCCCCCCGTGTCCTCCTGTGTCCCCCCCGTGTCCCCAGGGGGCCCGGGAAGGGCATTTGCAGCGTTTCGCCCTTTTCCATCATCCCCGGGATGTTCCTGCTGCCCCCACAGCTCCGAGCCGGGGGCTGTTGCCGAGGGCTGTGCCCGAGGTGTGAGGAAGAGGAGGGACACGGGG
>NW_020958775.1:8232-12191 GCF_003031625.1 Empidonax traillii | reverse complement strand
AGGGGGAAAAGGGAAGGAGGAAAAGGGGGAAAAGGGAAGGGGGAAAAGGGAAGGAGGAAAAGGGGGAAAGGGGGTGGAGGAAGGGGGAAAAAGAGAAGGAAGAAGGGTGAAGAGGAAGAGGGGGAGAAAAGAGGAGGAAGGTGGGGAAGGAGGGAAAGAGGAGGAAGAGCAGGAAGGGGGAACAAAGAGGAGGAAGGGGGAGAAGGGGGGAAAAAGAGAGGGAAGAGAAAGAAGGGGGGGGAAAGAAGAGGAAGGGGAGAGGGGAAAAGGGGAGGAAGAAGGGGGGAAAGAGGAGGAAGAAAAGAGGGAAAGGGGAGGAAGAGGAGGAAGGAGGGGGTGCGAAGAGGAGGAAGGTGGGAATAAAGAGGAGAAATGGGAATGGGAGGGAGCCGGGAGCCAGCGCCACCCCGGCTGTCACCTCTCTGTCACCTCTGTCACCTCTCTGTCACCTCTGTCACCTCTCTGTCACCTCTGTCACCGGTTGGAGGGGGAGGGGGGCAGAGCCGGGGAAAAGGGGCTTTTTTTTGGCAGCTCCGTCCTCAGGGATGGGATTGGAGCTCCAAATCCTGCCTCCAGATTCCTTAGGGATGGGATTGGAGCTCCCAATCCCGCCCGTTCCCAGATTTCTTTAGGGATGGGACTGGAGCTTCACATCCTGCCCGTTCCCAGATTCCTTTGGGATGGGACTGGAGCTTCACATCCTGCCCGTTCCCAGATTCCTTTGGGATGGGATTGGAGCTCCATCCTGCCCGTTCCCGGATTCCTTAGGGATGGGATTGGATCTCCATCCTGCCCGTTCCCGGATTCCTTAGGGATGGGATTGGATCTCCATCCTGCCCGTTCCCGGATTCCTTAGGGATGGGATTGGATCTCCATCCTGCCCGTTCCCGGATTCCTTAGGGATGGGATTGGATCTCCATCCTGCCCCCTCTCCATATTCCTCAGGGATGGATCTGGATCTCCATGTCCCGTCCCCCCAGCCCAATTTTCCAAGCCCACCCCTCCCCGGGCCGTGACGTCATTCGGTTCCCGGGGGGGGGGGAAACTTCCCATCTCTTTTCACCCCAATTTAACCCAAAAGGCTTCGTTATTCCCGGCGGGAATTCCCGGCCCTTCCCGGCACTCACCGCCCCGTAGAAGGTGGGGGTGAGGTCTGGGACGAACATCTCGGGGTAAACGTTCTGCAGGTACCACGTGAAGTTCCGGCACTGAAGCCGCTCCCGCAGCCGGAGCCGCTCGGTGATGTCACCGAACGACTTCTGGTGGGGCAGAAAATCGAGGAAAAAAAAAAAAAAAACCAACAAAAAATCCTTTATCCCCCTCAAAATCCTTTATCCCCCCAAGCTGAGGGTCACCCCAGTTTCTCCATCGTCCCTCGTGGCACCCCAAGAGCTCGGAGGTGTTTTGGTGTTGTAAAAATAAAATAAATTCTATTAAAAAAATCGATGTTCTGTGGATGGAGCCACGGGAGAAAATTAAATTAAAGTGATCTCTGAGAACAGCAAAGAAATAAAACCCCAAAATCCCTTCCCCCCCAACAAGCTGAGGGTCACCCCAGTTTCTCCGTCGTCCCTCTTGGCATCCCAAGGGCTCGGAGGTGTTTTGGTGTTGTAAAAAAAACCAAAATTATTTCTATATATATAAAAAAAACCCGATTTTCTGTGGACGAAGCCACGGGAAAAAAATTAAAGCCACCTCTGCTGCTCCCCAAGAGCTCGGAGGTGTTTTGGGGACGACAGGTTTGGTGTTGTAAAACAAACAAACAAACAAACAACAAAAAAACCCCCACCCAACCCATTTTAATGAAAAAAAATCGTTGTTTTTTTTCCTCTAGATGACGCTCCGGCCAAACATTAAACAAACAAACAAACAAACAAACAAACAAAAAACCCAAAACCAAACTAAAACAAAACAAAAAACCCCACAACCATTTTTATGAAAAAAATCGTTAAAAAAAAATCAAAAATCAAAAATTAGCTTTAATCAAAGCTCATTATTAAAAAAAAAAATTAAAAATATTAAAAATAAATTTAAAAATGTTAAAAGTAAATTGAAAAATATTAAAAATAAATTTAAATATTAAAAATAAATTTAAAAATTATTTTAAAACGGTTAAAAAAAAATAGCTTTTTGGCTACCTTCAGCAGGTGTGTGTGTGTGGGGGGGGGGGTTCACTCCCTCCCATTCCCTCCCAGTAGAACCAGTCGAACCAGTAACCCCTCCCCAGCACCTCTCTGGCCATCTGCGCAGCCTGCTGGTTCCGGCGGTAGAAAATCTCTTTGTAATCGTCCATCCACACCTCGGCCAGGCGCACCTGGTTCCTGGAGATCACCTGCGTGCCCCGCGGGAAGGTGTGCGGGCTCTTGGAGCGGAACACGTGGCCCACCACGGAGCAGGGGATGATTTCCACCTGCCCCCCGCACTGCCAGACCTGCCGGAGGGACCCCCCCCATCTCTAATTAATCATAATTAATTCTCGGATCGGCAGCTTTAAATGGGGTGGCTTCAGTATATTGAATTATTTACGCCTGCTCCCTGCACTGTCAGACCTGAGGGAGGGGCCCTGGAGCTCGAATTAATAATAATTAATTCATCCCCACGTATCTAATTATTATTGTTATTATTATTATTATTATTATTATTTACAAATAATATATATAATATTATATATAATATAATATATATAATATAATATATAATATATAAATATATAAATATATAATAGAATATATATAATATATATAATAGAATATATACTATAATATATAAAATAATGTATAATATAATAATAATATTCTATAATAATATTCTATAATAATAATATTCTATTATATATTTATATATTTATATATTTATATATTATATATTATACTATTTATATTATATATAATATTATATATATTATTTGTAAATATAATAATAATAATAATAATAATAATAATAATAATAATAATAATAATAATAATAATAATAATTTCCAGAAAATTCATAAAGGTAATACACCCATTAAACAAATACATAATAATAACTATAATAATTATAAGGATAAATCTAATAAATAGTAATAAAATATAATTAATATAAGAATACATGTTTTAAGTAAATAAAAAAATAAATAAAAAATAAATGCAATAAATATAAGAATAAATATAATAATAATTAAATAGCATAAATATAAGAATAAATATGATAAATTAATAATAAAAATAAATATGATAAATATAAGGATAAATATAATAAATAATTAATAAATATAATAACTATTATAATAACTGCAATAATAAATAAATACAATAAATATATACAATAAATAAAACAAATAAATAATAAATAAATATAATTAATATAATCATAAAATACGTAATGATTGTTATTTTAAATAATAAATTAATAATTTTTAAACTGTTTAAAATAAATAAATAAATAAATAAATAAAAAATCGTTCTCCCCGCCCCAAACCCTCACCCTAAAGGACATTTCCACGTTCTCCCCGCCCCAAATCTCCATCTGGTCGTCGTAGGAGCCGATGTGCTCGAAGTAGGACCTGGAGATGGCGAAGAGGCCACCGGCGAAGGTCGGGGACCTGCGTGGGGACGACCCCAAAAAGGGTTAAAATCCACATTAAAAAAAGGGCAGAAATCCGAATTTTGGGACACGAAAAAATTCGGTGTCATCCCAGGCCAGACCGGGAGGGGAAAAGGGACATCATTCCCAAAAAAACTGTTCCCAAAAAGGGGGGGGAAAGATCCGAGCCCCCTGCCCCGGCCCCTCCTCCCAAATCCCTTTTTTTTTTTTTTTTAAACTCACTTTTAATCGGGAAAAAAAATAAGAATTCCAAAGGATTTTTTGGGCTGACGGAGACGAGACAGAGCAGGGAGAGACACCGGGAGGGGAAAAAAGGGAGGAAAAAGGGACTTTTTTTTTGGGACGGGGAACCTCTCGCGGGTGGGAGAGGTGGG
>NW_020958775.1:4334-5761 GCF_003031625.1 Empidonax traillii | reverse complement strand
GAACTGCTCAGCCCCTGCTCCTGCTCCTGGGTTTGGATTTGCAGACAGGTGGAATGTCCTTCCCCCAAACCCGAGGGTGTTTTTGGCTGAATCGAGAGTGGTTTGGGGGTAAATCGAGAGTATTTTTGGCTGAATCGAGAGATCCGAGTCCCACCCGTGTCCCCACCACGGCGGGAGCCAAACCCGAGGACCATAAAGGCTCGGGAAAGGGAAATTCTCTGGGCCGAGGGCAGAGTCCGCTCCTCCCGCTCCCCGCCCCTGCCGCCGGTTGTTAATTAATGAGCCCCGGGTGCAGTTCACGGGGTTAATTAGCCCCGGGAGCGGCTCCCGAGGGTTTGCGGGTGACCGAGGTGTTCGTGGGATCTGGGTTAGGATCGCTGATGGAGAGGGGAAGATCCCCGAGGGTGGGAAACAACGGCAGGAGCCGCCGGGAACATCCCGGGCTGCTCCGAGACTCGGCACGAGCCGCTCCGGGCATTCCCTGCTTCCCTCTGATCCCACACCCTGCCAGGGCTCCTGCTTCCCTCTGATCCCACACCCTGCCAGGGCTCCTGCTTCCCTCTGATCCCACACCCTGCCAGGGCTCCTGCTTCCCTCTGATCCCACACCCTGCCAGGGCTCCTGCTTCCCTCTGATCCCATATCCCACCACAATTCCCACATCCCTCTCACCCCATATCTCCCCATCACAGCTCCTGCATCCCTCTGGTCCCCCAATTCCACCACAGTTCCCAGTTCCCATCACGGCTCCCACATCCCTCTGACCCCACATCCCACCAGAGCTCCTACATCCCTCTGATCCCACATCCCATCACAGCTCCTGCATCCCATCACATCTCCCACCATCCCTTTCACTCCACATCCCACCAGAGCTCCCACATCCCACCAGGGCTCCTGCATCCCATCACATCTCCCATCTCCCACCATCCCTTTCACTCCACATTCCACCAGGGCTCCTGCATCCCTCCAACCCCAACTCCCACCATCCCTCCGACCCCACATCCCACCATCCCACTGACCTCACATCCCCCCACAGCTCCTGCACCCCTCTGGTCCCCAAATTCCACCGCAGCTCCCACTTCCCCCCCCACAGTTCCCACATCCCTCTGACCCCACACAGCGCCAGAGCTCCTGCGTCCCTCTGATCCCACCACCCCTCTCACCCCACATCCCACCACATCTCCCACATCCTCCCCTCAGCTCCCCCCTCCCTCCCCCCCCCCGCACATCCCCCCTCTCGTCCCCACCGTCGGTGCTGGCGTCATCGACCAGGATGACCTCCCTGAGCAGGCTGGCCGGGGCCGAGTGCAGGACGCTGTAGACGGTTCTGAGCAGGGTGGACCAGGCCTCGTTGTGGAACACGATCACCACGCTGGTGCTGGGCAGGGGCGGGCAGCGCTTGAACTTCTGGTCGATGCACCTTGGGCA
>NW_020958775.1:0-3058 GCF_003031625.1 Empidonax traillii | reverse complement strand
CGGCTCATCCCGCCTTTGATTCCCGTGGGTTTTGGTTGAGCGAGTCCCGTTCCCAAATTCCCTTCCCCTCCTCCCTCCCTCCTTTGTCACCCGCCAAGCGCAGATAATCCCTCGAGGGGGGGGTGAGGAGGGAGGGGGTTCCACACCAAGCCCGGCTCTCTCCCTCCTTCCCGAGCCTTTTTCCAGCCCCAATTCCCACCCTCTCCACAGGCAGGGCTGTTAATCCCACAGCGAGGAAATCCCTGGAGTTTCCCCCCCCCCTTTTCCCTCCCTCCCCCCGCGCACCCAGCGGGGTCCGGGGCTGTTCCACTCGGCTGAGAAAAGAAAAACTCTGATTATTGGAGCCGGCGGGAATGAGAAAAGAGGGAGGGGAGGGAGAGGGGGGGGAGATCCTGGAACCCCCGGGCAGGTACAGGGAGACACAAAGAGCCCTCAAACCCGACCCCGAGGGGCCGGAATTGGGGGGAAATATTAATAAATAAATAAATAAATAAATAAATAAATAAATAAATAAATAAATAAATAATAAATAAACAATAAATAAAAATAAATAAATAATAAATAATTAATAAATAAATAAATAATAATAATATTAATAAATATCCCTTCAGTCCCCTGCCGGTGCTCAGCCACTCCCTGGGCTTTTATTTCCCTTTAAATTTCGGGGAATAAGGGGAAAAATTAAGGGAGTAAGTGGATAAATTTTAAGGAGCGAGGGGACAAGTTAAAGGGAAAAAGGGGCCAAATTTTAAGGCGAAAAGGGCCAAATTCAAGGCAGAGGGGACAAATTCAAGGGGACAAAAGCCAAATTCAAGGCAAAGGGGCCAAAATTCGAGGGTTAAGGGCAAAAATCAAGGCAAAAGGGGCCAAAATCAAGGCAAAAGGGGCCAAAATCAAGGCAAAAGGGGCCAAATTCAAGGCAAAAGGGGACAAATTCAGGGTCAAAATCAAGGCAAAAGGGGCCAAAATCAAGGCAAAAGGGGCCAAATTCAAGGCAAAAGGGGACAAATTCAGGGTCAAAATCAAGGCAAAAGGGGACAAAATCAAGGCAATAAGCGACCCACTTCAAGGCAATGAGGGCCACACTTTCCAAGGCAGCAAGCTGCCCAACTTTAGGGGAATAAGGTTAAAACCACAAGGGATAAAGGTGAAATCACGAGGGATAAAGGTGAAATCACGAGGGAAAAAGGTGAAACCACAAGGGAAAAAGGTGAAATCAGGAGGGAAAAAGGTGAAATCACGAGGGATAAAGGTGAAATCACAAGGAAAAAAGGTAAAACCACAAGGCAAAAAGGCCAAAATCGCCAGGAGCAGGGGCCAGGTCCCCGGGGAAGGGTTTTTTTTTTGGCCAGGGTGTTTCCCTCTCTCACTCGGGGGGGCGGCTGTCGGGCCCCAGCGCTCTCTGCAGGGAGATGCGGTCGCTGGCGAAGGCGTTGAAGCAGTGCTTGTCGTAACCCTTCTCCTTCTCCCGCTGCTCCTCGGGGCTCCAGCGCTCCTTCTTGAAGGCTTTGCCGTCGGCGCCGGGGCTGGCGGGGTCCTGGGGGGGTCTCTCCAGGAAGGGGCGCAGCTCGGCCGAGGTGTAAACGCCGGGGGGGCAGCGGGGCGAGCCGGGCAGGGGGTCCCGGGGGGGCTCCGGGGCTCCGATCTGCAGCTTGGGCATGGAGTCGCGCAGGTTGTGGACGGCCCCGAGCATCAGATCCAGCACCTGGCCCTTGCCCTGGACGATATTTCGCAGCCAGGGCTCCTCGCCGGCCTCGCTGGGCCCCCCTGAGTCCTTCTGGACGATGAAGAGGAAGATGAGGAAGGCGGCGCCCGCCAGAGCCACCTTCAAGGGGCTGGAGCGGCGGCGGAAAAGCCGCATTTTTGGGTGGGTTTTTGATGTTTTTTGGAGGGTTTTCCGTGCTGGAGGGGGGAGTTTCAGGGTCGTGGGGGCGCCGGGTGAGTCATGGTGGGCTGGTCTGCTCCGGGAAGCTGCGGGGGGGAGAGGAAAGAAAGAGCTGAGGGTTAAATCAGGGGCTTTGGGTGCATCCCCCGGGTGTTAAAATATTGTGTATATGATGTACTAGAGGAATAAAAATATATAAATAGAATATAGGAATACAAGGAATAAAAATATGTGAATATAACATAGGAATATAAGGATATATTCTATATAAAATATAGAAATACAAGGATATATTCTAAATAAAATATAGGAATATAAGGATATATTCTATATAAGATATATATTTAGTGGCCTTTCCAGCCATTAAATCCACCCTATAATTCAATCATCGGGAACGAGCACAGAGGGTCAATAAAGGCTGGAAGATGCTCTGGATTCGACCCCAAAACTTTCTCCCGTGAGTGGCTGCATCCACCTCCCCCTGACCCCCACCCCGCCACCTCCCCTCGCCCTCCAGAGCTAAAAACAGAGCCCAAAATTTACCCCAAATACTTTTGGCCTCGGGGGAATTGGAAAAAAAAAAAGAAAAAAGAAAAAAGAAAAAAAAATCCTTTTTTTTTCCGGGTGATTTTTTTTTTTTTCCTGGCTGGGAAGGAAGGAAGGAAAAGTCCTGGGAAGAAAAACTCGCTCCTGGAAAGGAAAACTCACTCCTGGGAAGGAAGGAAAAGTCCTGGGAAGGAAAACTCGCTCCTGGGAAGGAAAACTCACTCCTGGGAAGGAAGGAAAATTCCTGGGAAGGAGATTCCACCTCTCTGCGGGTCCGGCCGAGCTGCTCCAGCAGCGGCTTCGGCGCGCCGGCCCCCAAATTTTTTTCCTGGGGAAAGCTCCGAGCTTTCCCACCATCCCCCCCCCCTCTCCCACCCCCCAAAATAAAATAAATAATAAAAAAAAAAAACCCTCCCGCGGCTCGTCCTTTGTGAGCCGCGGCCGCCCGAGCATGGCCGAGCACGGCGGGATCCATTCACCACCATCTCCTCCTCCTCCACTTCGGGGTTCCCTCCGCCCTCCTTTTCCTTTTATTCCTTTTTTTTTTTTATTTTTTTTCCCCCTTTTTCTCCCGGGAAAGGGGCGGGGAAGGGCACCTGCCGCAACTTCAAGGGCGAGGAAGTTGGG